>NW_027508189.1:0-178031 GCF_051348905.1 Ranitomeya variabilis | reverse complement strand
CAATGTGATGTGTAATGGTTACCAGTGTAATGTATGATGGCTACCAGTGTGATGTATGATAGATAGCAGTGTGATGGTTACCAGTGTGATGTGTGATTGTTACCAATGTATTGTGTGATAGATAGCAGCGTTACCACTGTGATGGTTACCAGTGTAATTTGTGATGGCGACCAGAGTAATGTGTGATGCTTTCCAGTAACGCTCTGCGTGTAGCTATGATACCTTTTAATGGCTGACAACAATAAAATAACTGATGTCACAGCAGCTTTCAGGCCTTCCTCAGTCTTTGTATAGCAAAGTTTCTGAAGAAACACAAATATATGCACAAACAACTAAAGACAGAGAGGGGCATGGAATAATAAACGAGCCTCGGAATAAACACACTGTCCCGAACGTGTAGTATCAGTTATATTATAATATCATTTTATTTTTAGCCATTTAACCCTTTTACCCCCAAGGGTGGTTTGCACGTTAATGACCGGGCCAATTTTTACAATTCTGACCACTGTCCCTTTATGAGGTTATAACTCTGGAACGCTTCAACGGATCCCAGTGATTCTGACATTCTTTTCTCGTGACATACTGTACTTCATGATAGTGGTAAAATTTCTTTGATATTACCTGCGTTTATTTGTGGGAAAAAAAAAAGAAATTTGGCAAAAATTTTGAAAATATCGCAATTTTCCAACTTTTAATTTTTATGCAATTAAATCAGAGATATGTCACACAAAATACTTAATAAGTAACATTTCCCACATGTCTACTTTACATCAGCACAATTTTGGAACCAACATTTTTTTTTTGTTAGGGAGTTATAAGGATTAAAAGTTGACCAGCAATTTCTCATTTTTACAACACCATTTTTTTTTTAGAGACCACATCTCATTTGAAGTCATTTTGAGGGGTCTATATGATAGAAAATACCCATGTGTGACACCATTCTAAAAACTGCACCCCTCAAGGTGCTCAAAACCACATTCAAGAAGTTTATTAACCCTTCAGGTGTTTCACAGGAATTTTTGGAATGTTTAAATAAAAATGAACATTTAACTTTTTTTTCACAAAAAATTTACTTCAGCTCCAATTTGTTTAATTTTACCAAGGGTAACAGGAGAACATGGACCCCAAAAGTTGTTGTACAATTTGTCCTGACTACGCCAATACCCCATTTGTGGGGGTAAACCACTGTTTGGGCGCATGGTAGAGCTCGGAATCGAAGGAGCGCCAGTTGACTTTTCAATGCAAAATTGACTGGAATTGAGATGGAATGCCATGTTGCGTTTGGAGAGCCTCTGATGTGCCTAAACATTGAAACCCCCCACAAGTGACACCATTTTGGAAAGTAGACCCCCTAAGGAACTTATCTAGATGTGTGGTGAGCACTTTCACCCATTAAGTGATCCACAGAAGTTTATAATGCAGAGCCGTAAAAATAAAAAATCATATTTTTTCACAAAAATGATTTTTGCCCCCAATTTTTTATTTTCCCAAGGGTAAGAGAAGAAATTTGACCCCAAACGTTGTTGTCCAATTTGTCCTGAGTCCGCCAATACCCCATATGTGGGGGTAAACCACTGTTTGGGCGCATGGGAGAGCTCAGAAGGGAAGGAGCGCCGTTTGACTTTTCAATGCAAAATTGACAGGAATTGAGATGGGACGCCATGTTGCGTTTGCAGAGCCCCTAATGTACCTAAATAGTAGAAACCCCCACAAGTGACCCCATATTGGAAACTAGACCCCCCAAGGAACTTATCTAGATGTGTTGTGAGAACTTTGAACCCCCAAGTGTTTCACTACAGTTTATAACGCAGAGCCGTGAAAATAAAAAATCTTTTTTTTCCACAAAATATTTTTTAGCCCCCAGTTTTGTATTTTGCCAAGGGTAACAGGAGAAATTGGACCCCAAAAGTTGCCCAATGTGTCCTGAGTACGCTGATACCCCATATGTTGGGGTAAACCCCTGTTTGGGCGCACGGGAGAGCTCGGAAGGGAAGGAGCACTGTTTACTTTTTCAACGCAGAATTGGCTGGAATTGAGATCGAACGCCGTGTCGCGTTTGGAGAGCCCCTGATGTGCCTCAACAGTGGAAACCCCCCAATTATAACTGAAACCCTAATCCAAACACATCCCTAACCCTAATCCCAACGGTAACCCTGACACACCCCTAACCCCAATCCCAACCCTATTCCCAACCGTAAATGTAATCCAAACCCTAACCCTAGCCCCAACCCTAACTTTAGCCCCAACCCTTACTGTAGCCTTAACCCTAGACCCAACCCTAACCCTAGTCCTAACCCTAATGGGAAAATGGAAATAAATATTTTTTAATTTTTCCCTAACTAAGGGTGTGATGAAGGGGGGTTTGATTAACTTTTATAGCGGGTTTTTTAGCGAATTTTTATGATTGGCAGCCGTCACACACTGAAAGACGCTTTTTATTGCAAAAAATATTTTTTGCGTTACCACATTTTGAGAGCTATAATTTTTCCATATTTTGGTCCACAGAGTCATGTGAGGTCTTGTTTTTTGCGGGACGAGTTGATGTTTTTATTTGTAACATTTTAGGGCATGTGACATTTTTTGATTGCTTTTTATTCTGATTTTTGTGAGGCAGAATGACCAAAAACCAGCTAATAATGAATTTCTTTTGGGGGAGGCGTTTATACCGTTCCGCATTTGGTAAAATAGATAAAGCAGTTTCATTCTTCGGGTCAGTACGATTACAGCGATACCTCATTTATATCATTTTTTTATGTTTTGGCGCTTTTATAACACTTGTGTTTTTTTTATTTTTTTCACATTTTTTTAACTTTTTTTTTTAACTTTTGCCATGCTTCAATAGCCTCCATGGGAGGCTAGAAGCAGGCACAACTCGATCGCCTCTGCTACATAACAGCGATCATCAGATCGCTGCTATGCAGCAGAAATGCAGGTGTGCTGTGAGCGCCGACCACAGGGTGGTGCTCACAGCTACCGGCGATCAGTAACCATAGAGGTCTCAAGGACCTCTATGGTTACAATACTGAAGCATCGCCGACCCCTGATCATGTGACGGGGTCGGCGATGACGTCATTTCCGGCCGCCCGGCCGGAAGCGGTAGTTAAATGCAGCTGTCTGCGTTTGACAGCGGCATTTAACTAGTTAATAGCGGCGGGTGAATCGCGATTTCACCCGCCGCTATTGCGGGCACATGTCAGCTGTTCAAAACCGCTGACATGTCCCGGCTTTGATGCGAGCTCACCGCGGAGCCCTGCATCAAAGCAGGGGACCTGACGTCGGACGTACTATCCCGTCCGACGTCAGGAAGGGGTTAAAGACCCTAAACAATTTTTTATCCCCAGAAAAAGTTTTGGGTAATTTTACAGGCAGTTCGGGGTCCGCTAAGCATACATCAGAGGGGCCCCCCTTCCGGGGACTGAAATGGAGCGGACACCTGTAAAGCACCTGCCACATCTCTCTGCACCTGTTGGTGAGAGTGGACCAAGGCTTGCTGTTCCACAGACAGCTTCTGCAAAAGCTGAGAAAGCTCATTAACCTGTGCCGTGAGAGCCTGTACCGGGTCCATGGCATACAAACACCATCCCCCACACCAGGGAGAAAACCAGGGAGAGGTCAGCTATAATGTCACGATACCCGGGTATTAATGCTGCAGGGGAAACTGCACCCAGCAGCAACGGAGCTGGACCGGAAATCGGGTAACTAACAGGAACACCAACAGGACCTTCCACATGAGACAGAGTGACCAGGTAAAGCAAAAGGACCTAAGATCATGTGACAGAGTGGGAGGCGGTCAGGGGGCGGAGCCAGACGCCGGGGAAACAGAGAAGGGACAAGCATAAAAGAATAGTGAAACAAGCAGAGGTCATAGCCAGGAGATTACAAGATACCAACAGGGAGAGTCAGGGAATAGTCAGAAGCCAAGCCAGGGGTCAGAAATCCAGGAAAACGAATAAAGCAGGTGACCGCAAGACACAAAGCAAGCCAGCACCCACTTCAGAGGTCAAGCATACAGACTGCAGAAAAAACTATAGCTGACAAGGATACAAGGTTAGGAGCGACTATAAATAGCCATCCCATCTTGAAATAGAGGCTAATAACATTAACCCTGAGAGCACAGGACATTAACCTTGTCCTAACCATGACACTAAGGATAGCAGAACCAGAGATCCCAGAACTGCACAATATCAAACACAGAAAGCTGTCATAGCACCTAGCCAGAACTCTAGCAGATTAGGCCTCTTTCACACTTCCGTTGGCAGTGTCCCGTCCTAATGCATTGGGAAGACGTACCGACGGATGTGTAGAAAAGAGGGAGAGAGAGACTTTTCCGCGGGTTGGAATATGCTGCCAGGCATGCTCAGACATAAAAACTGCATCGGTCACTGGATTCCTGAGTTTCACAGTGTGCGCAGGATCCAGTGTCCATGGGCTCCCATTCTGTGCAACGACGTATGCCGAAGGAGGCGTTGGGGAACGTTTTTCCATTGCAGACAAAAAACATTTCATTGAACGTTTTTTGCAAAAGACGGGCCATCAAATTCCACAGGATCCAGTGCACGACGGACAAAACGTGTGGCCATCCGTCGCGATACGTCGCTAATACAAGTCTATGAGAAAATGCAGGATCCTGCAAATTTTTTTGCAGGATCCTGTTTTCTCAAAAAACGACGTATCTTGACGGGACTACAAAGACGGCAGTGTGAAAGAGGCCTTAACACTGTTGTCCAGCAAGGAATGGGAGGCAGGTGCTGGGTAATAAATGGTGATACAATCATCTTACCTAAGGCAACCCAGCACCAGGGGAAAAAGACCAGCAGCCAGAAAACCACAACAAGATGGCGGATGGTCAAAACAAAACAGATTCTAACAGGAGGTTGGGAAGAGGGGGCAGGGGAGTCTGGGTCATGGTGTATGGAGGGTAGGGCTCGAGCTGTTGGGGAGATAGGGGAGTTAGGAGGGGGGTTGGTGAGTCCGGAGGAGGGGGGTTTGGGGTGTCAGGAGGGGGTCAGGGAGTCCAGAGGTTGGGGAGTCCAGAGGGTTGGGGACTCCGGAGTGGGGGTTGGGGAGTCAGAAGAGGGAGGGAATCGGGAGTATGGGGTTTCAGGAGGGGGGTTTGGGGAGACCTGTGGGGGGCTGGGGAATCCAGAGGTGTCAAGGGGGAGATTGGGGAGTCTGGAGGTGGGGGCTGGGGACTCCGGAGGGGGGGTTGGGGAGTCCGGAGGGGGAGGGTTGGGGTGTCAGGAAGGGGGAGGAAGTTGGGGAGTCAGGAGGGGGGAGGAAGTAAGGGAGTCCAGATAAGGGGGTTTGGGAGTTTGGAGGGGGTTGGGGAGTCAGGAGGTGGGGGCTGGGGTGTCAGGAGGAGGTTGTGGAGTCCGGAGGGGGGGAGGTTGGGGTGTCAGGAGGGGGGGTTGGGGTGGCAGGAGGGGGAGGGAGTCGGGTAGTATGGGGTGTCAGGAAGGGGCGTTTGGGGAGTCCAGAGGTGTCAGGAGGGGAGGTTGGGGAGTCAGGAGGTGGGGGTTGGAGTCTGGAGGGGGGGGTCGGGGAGTCCGGTGGTGTCAGGAGGGGAGTGGGGGAGTCCGGAGGGAGGGAGGAAGTTGGGGAGTCCGGAGAGGGGGTTGGGGTGTCAGGAGGGGGGAGGAAGTTGTGTAGTCAAAAGGTGGGGGTTGGGGAGTCAGGAGGGGTTTGGGGAGTCAGGAGCTGGGAGGTTGGGGTGTCAGAAGGGGGGAGGAAGTCCAGGGAGTCAGGAGGGGTTTTGGGGTGTCAGGAGGGGGGAGGAGGTTGGGGAGTCAGAAGGGGGGAGGTTTGGGTGTCAGAAGGGGGAAGTCAGGGAGTCCAGAGGGGGTTGAGGAGTCTGGAGGGGGGTTGGGGTGTCAGGAGGTGGGGGTTGGGAAGTCCGGAACGGGGTTGGGGTGTCAGGAGGGGGAGGAAGTCGGGGAGTCCGGAGGCTTGGGGAGTCCAGGGAGGAGGAGGTAGAGGAGTCAGGAGGGGGGGGTTGGGGAGTCCGGAGGTGAGGATTGGGAAGTCAGGAGGGGGGGTTGGAGTGTCAGCAGGGGGAAGTCGGGGAATCCAGAGTGTTGGGGAGTCCGGAGTGAGTGGTTGGGGAGTCCGGAGTAGGGGTTGGGGTGTCAGGAGGGGGAGGTAGTCGGGGAGTATGGGGTGTCAAGAGGAGCCGTTTGGGGAGTCAGATGGTGGGGATTGGGGAGTCAGGAGGGGTTTTGGGGTGTCAGGAGGGGGAGTTGGGGTGTCAGGAGGTGGGGGTTGGGAAGTCCGGAGGGGGGTTGGGGTGTCAGAAGAGGGGGAAGGAAGTCAGGGAGTCCGGAGGGTTGGGGAGTCCAGGGGGGAGGAGGTAGGGGAGTCAGGAGGGGGGATTATGGAGTTCGGAAGTGAAGGTTGGGAAGTCCGGAGGGAGGTTGGGAAGTCAGGAGGGGGGGTTGCGGTGTCAGCAGGGGGAAGTCAGGGAATCCAGAGGGTTGGGGAGTCCGGAGTGGGGGTTAGGGAGTCTGGAAGGGGGGTTGGGGCATCAGAAGGGGGAGTTGGGGTGTCAGGAGGTGGAGGTTGGGAGGTCCGGAGGGGGGAAGAGGCGTCAGGAGGGGGGAGGAAGTCGGGGAGTCCGGAGAGTTGGGAAGTCCAGGGGGGAGGAAGTAGGAGTCAGGAGGGGGGTTGGGGAGTCTGAAGGAGGGGGTGTTGGGGAGTCAGGAGGGGGGCTGGGGTGTCAGCAGGGGGGAGGAAGTCGGGGAGTCCTGAGGGCTGGGGAGTCAGAAGGGGGAGGGAGTCGGGGTGTCAGGAGGGGGGGGGGTTTGGGGAGTCCGGAGGGGGGGTTGGGTTGTCAAGAAGGGGGAGGAAATTGGGGAGTCAGGAGGGGGGATAGGGTGTCAGGAGGGGGGAGGAAGTAAGGGAGTCCAGGTAAGGGGGTTGGGGAGTTTAGAGGGGTTGGGGAGTCAGGAGGTGGGGGTTGGGTTGTCAGGAGGGGGGAGGAGGTTGGGGAGTCAGGAGGTGGGAGGTTGGGAGTCAGCAGGGGGGAGGTTGGGGTGTCAGGAGGGGGGAGGAAGTCAGGGAGTCCAGAGGGTTGGGGAGTCCGGAGGGGGTGGTTGGGGAGTCCGGAGTGGGGGTTGGGGTGTCAGGAGGGGGAGGGAGTCGGGGAGTATGGGGTGTCAGGAGGGGGTGTTTAGGGAGTCGGATGGGGGGGCTGGGGAGTCCAGAGGTGTCAGGAGGGGATGTTGGGGAGTCAGGAGGTGGGGGTTGGGGAGTCTGGAGGGGGGGTCGGGGAGTCCGGAGGTGTCAGGGGAGGTTGGGGAGTCTGGAGGTGGGGGTTGGGGAGTCCGGAGGGGGGAGGAAGATGTGGAGTCAAAAGGTGGGGGTTGGGGAGTCAGGAGGGGTTTTGGGGTGTCAGGAGGAGGTTGCGGAGTCAGGAGGGGGGAGGAAGTCCAGGGAGTCAGGAGGGGTTTTGGGGTGTCAGGAGGGGGAAGGAGGTTGGGGAGTCAGGAGGGGGGAGGAAGTCCAGGGAGTCAGGAGGGGTTTTGGGGTGTCAGTAGGTTGGGGAGTCAGGAGGGGGGAGGTTGGGTGTCAGAAGGGGAAGTCAGGGAGTCCAGAGGGGGGTTCAGGAGTCTGGAGGGGGTTTGGGGTGTCAGGAGGGGGATTTGGGGTGTCAGGAGGTGGGGGTTGGGAAGTCCGGAAGGGGGTTGAGGTGTCAGGAGGGGGGAGGAAGTTGGGGAGTCCGGAGGCTTGGGGAGTCCCGGGGGGAGGAGGTAGAGGAGTCAGGAGGGGGGGTTGGGGAGTCCGGTGGTGAGGGTTGGGAAGTCCAGAGGGGGATTGGGAAGTCAGGAGGGGGGGTTGGGAAGTCAGGAGGGGGGGTTGGGGTGTCAGCAGGGGGAAGTCGGGGAATCCAGAGGGTTGGGGAGTCTGGAGGGAGTGGTTGGGGAGTCCGGAGTGGGGGTTGGGGTGTCAGGAGGGGGAGGGAGTCGGGGAGTATGGGGTGTCAGGATGGGGTGTCTGGGGAGTCAGGTGGTGGGAATTGGGGAGTCAGGAGGGGTTTTGGGGTGTAAGGAGGGGGAGTTGGGGTGTCAGGAGGGGGAGGAAGTCAGGGAGTCCGGAGGGTTGGGGAGTCCAGGGGGGAGGAGGTAGGGGGGAGTCAGGAGGGGGGGTTGGGGAGTCCAGAGGTGAAGGTTGGGAAGTCCGGAGGGAGGTTGGGAAGTCAGGAGGGGGGGTTGGGGCATCAGCAGGGGGAAGTCAGGGAATCCAGAGGGTTGGGGAGTCCGGAAGGAGTGGTTAGGGAGTCTGGAAGGGGGGTTGAGGTGTCAGGAGGTGGGGGTTGGGAGGTCCGGAGGGGGGAAGGGGTGTCAGGAGGGGGGAGGAAGTCAGGGAGTCCGGAGGGTTGGGGAGTCCAGGGGGGAGGAGGTAGGGGAGTCAGGAGGGGGTTTGGGGAGTCCGGAGGAAGGGGGGTTGGGGTGTTAGGAGGGGGGTTGGGGAGTCCTGAAGTGGGGGTCGGGGAGTCCGGAGGGGTGTTGGGGGGTCAGGATGGGGGGCTGGGGTGTCAGCAGGGGGGAGAAAGTCGGGGAGTCGAGAGGGTTGGGGAGTCAGAAGGGGAGGGAGTTGGGAGTATGGGGTGTCAGGAGGGGGGGTTTGGGGAGACCGTGGGGGGGGCTGGGGACTCCGGAGGAGGGGTTGGGGAGTCCGGAGGGGGGGTTGGGTTGTCAGGAAAGGGAAGTTGGGGAGTCAGGAGGGGGGTTAGGGTGTCAGGAGGGAGGAGGAAGTCAGGGAGTCCAGATAAGGGGGTTAGGGAGTTTGGTGGGGGTTGGGGTGTCATGAGTGGGGAGGAGGTTGGGGAGTCAGCAGGGGGGGAGGTTGGGGTGTCAGGAGGGGGGGAGGAAGTCGGGGAGTCCAAAGGGTTGGGGAGTCCGGAGGGGGTGGTTGGGGAGTCCAGAGTGGGGGTTGGGGAGTCAGGAGGGGGAGGGAGTCGGGGAGTATGGGGTGTCAGGAGGGGGCGTTTGGGGAGTCCGGTGGGGGGGCTGGGGAGTCCAGGTGTCAGGAGGGGAGGTTGGGGAGTCTGGAGGTAGGGGTTGGGGAGTCTGGAGGGGGGGTCGGGGAGTCCGGAGGTGGCAAGAGGGGAGGGTGGGGTGTCTGGAGGTGGGGGAGTCCGGAGGGGGGAAGTTGGGGAGTCCAGAGGGGGGGTTGGGGAGTCCGGAGACATTGTGTCTCCATATCTCGCCAGGAGGTCTAGCTAGGGCCAAGATGAAAGGGAACCTTTGGCACCTTCTAGGTCTTGGAGGGGAAATGCTAATTGTGGCCTGAGGGGATCTATTCCTGGGAACCTGGTCACAAGTGTTTCAAGAGGAAAATAATATATATTCATTAGTAGAGCGGCCGTGGCCAATCAACAAGCCAGCAATTATGATATTAACCTGAGGGGCCGGTCTAGAAACCTGACCTCCAGACCAAAGTTATAAATTTAGGCTGCAGACAGAGAATTGTGTTCACATGTGAGGGCAGCCTGAGAAGCTGATGTGTTCCACCAACTCCATTCACCCCTCCTCAAGAAGCAGAAAGCAAACTACCAGTTAGATAATTTCTGTAAGTTTCTCCTGTTTATTTTGATACTGTTTTGCATAAGTTGCATGTCTTTTTGGGCAGCACGGTGGCGCAGTTGATAGCACAGCAGCCTTGCAGCGCTGGAGTCCTGGGTTCTAATCCCACCTTGGACAACATCTGCAAAGAGTTTGCGTGGGTTTCCTCCCACATTCCAAAGACATACTGATAGGGAATTTAGATTTTGAGCCCCATCGGGGACAGTGATGATAATGTGTGCAACCTGTAAAGCGCTGCAGAATATGTTAGCGCTATATAAAAAGATTATCATATTTTTATACCTTTTTCTTATTGTAAGCATTGAACCTTTTGTTATTAAAGTATAAAACTTTAACCAGTTGAACCTTGAATGTTCTAAAAGAATCCATAGCCTAAGGTGTGTGAGCCTTATGAGTGATAGACATATTTTTATTAGTATTATTATTTCTGGGACTCATCGCCCGTGTGTTCAGTGAGTGGTGGCAGCGTATTGAGCGGGTGAGTGGCCTGGGTCAGTGTGTGATTTATGCTCCCATTACAGCATAGGACAGAGGTTGGATGCTGGACTGAGAGTGGGGAGATAGATTAACCCTTGCAGGCACAACCCCAAGTCACGTGTGAGAGCAGGCGCGTGACGAATAAGTGACACCATGGACAGGGCTGCCACTAGAAATTTCGGGGCCCCATACTGGCAACATTTTCGGGGCCCCCTTAAGAATCCGCCCAGGCTCCACCCCAGCCCCGCCTCCAACCCTCGAACTGTCTACAGCACCACCGCTGACTCTTGGAAAAACTACACTTCTCACCAATCACACATTAACAGTTCCCATCACCAGATCACACACATAGCCAGCAGATTTTGTTTTGGCCAAAAGGTTTTTTTAATCTGCCACGATGACAAGGTAGACTCTTTTGGCCGGGCCCTACTCTACTCTAACTTATTAAACATTTGTTAAAATATGCAATACAATTTAGGTATATTTTTATTTATTTTTCAATTTTTCAAATGACCAATAATTCCACATACAAGGGACAAATAACACAACACCATGACCAGACACCACATTATCACCACATAGTGACCTATAATACTATCTACAAGGAATAAATACTGCCACACCATGTGCAGACCACATATTACCACCACAGTGACCGAACAATATCGCATACAAGGGACAAATACCAAAGCAGCATGTACAGACCACATATTACCACCACATGGTGACCAACTACATACAAGGAACAAATACCAACACAACATGACCATACCACATATTACCACCACATGGTGACCGAATAATAGCACGTACAAGGAACAAATTTTCACCACACCATGACCAGACCACATATTACCACCAAATAGTGACCAAATAATAGCACATACAAGGAACAAATACCGCCACACCATGGCCGGACAACATATTACCACCACATTGTGACTGAATAGTACAATACTGATCATTAATAAAAAAAAATACTATCACCATAAGTGCTATTATACATAGGAGATCTGTACTTAGTATGCAGTGTCTGTGTACAGGTAATACAGTGGTCACCGATGCCATTATACACAGGAGCTCTATATATAGTGTCAGTGTACAGGTAATACAGGGATCACCAGTGACATTATACACAGGAGCTCTATATATAGTGTCAGTGTACAGATAATATAGTGATCACCAGTGACATTATACACAGGAGCTCTGTATACAGTATATAGCGTATGGTGTCAGTGTACAGGTAACATACTGACTCACCACCAGTGATGTCTCTAGCTGAAGTCCTTCATCTTTGCGATTCTTTTTAATCCAGCGCAGACCGCCATCACTTCTTTCAGCCAGGACTCGTCTCTGCATAAAATAACACAGTTATCTAGAGCACCGCTTTCAGAGCACATTCCCCACTTTTTTCCTTTCTTCTACACTACCCATCTGAATACAGACATTCACCCACCATTAATATATACTGTAATTGGTTATTATGCAACCCACCATTCCAAATATAAATTATAATACGCCACTGAGCCCCTTCTAGCTATACATAGCCACTTTCCCCATTTAATATATAAATTAATTAGCACCTGTACTCTTTTTCCCAATTTATTTCCAGTCACTTTATCCTCAACGATCCCACTATGTACCTCCCGCTCTAACCCTAACTCCGATTCATTATAGTTACATGCCCCTTCTGCCTCAATTCATTGTCATGTCTTCTCTCTCTCCCACCCTCTATTCATTATCAACTGCTCTTCCCCACCCTCAAAATTCATTATTTGCTCTCCCTACCTTCAATATACCATTGGCTCTCCCCACCCCCACCTACAAATCAATTGCTGTCCACCGTCCCTCACACTCACTTGATGTGCATGCAGTCCCCATCACCCTTACTTTATCATTTGCAGCCCCCTATCATTTCATCATGTGCAGTACCCCCTCAAACACAATTCATCATTTCCAGTCCCCATCACCCCCACTTCATCATCTGCAGTCCCCATCACCCCCACTTCATCATTTGCAGCCCTCTATCATTTCATTATGTGCAGTACCCCCTCAAACACACTTCATCATCTGCAGCCCCCTATCATTTCATCATGTGCAGTGCCCCGTCAACCACACTTCATCATTTGCAGCCCCCTATCATTTCATCATGCGCAGTGCCCCCTTAAACACACTTCATCATCTGCAGCCCACTATAATTTCATCATGCGCAGTGCCCCCTCAAGCACACTTCATCATCTGCAGCCCCCTATCATTTCATCATGTGCAGAGCCCCCTCAACCACACTTCATCATCTGCAGCCCCCTATCATTTCATCTTGCGCAGTGCCCCCTTAAACACTCTTCATCATCTGCAGCCCCCTATCATTTCATCATGCGCAGTGCCCCCTCAAACACACTTCATCATCTGCAGCCCCTATCATTTCATCATGTGCAGTGCCCTCTCAAACACACTTCATCATCTGCAGCCCCCTATCATTTCATCATGCGCAGTGCCCCCTCAAACACACTTCATCATCTGAAGCCCCCTATCATTTCATCATGCGCAGTGCCCCCTCAAACACACTTCATCATCTGCAGCCCCTATCATTTCATCATGCGCAGTGCCCTCTCAAACACACTTCATCATCTGCAGCCCCCTATCATTTCATCATGCGCAGTGCCCCCTCAAACACACTTCATCATCTGAAGCCCCCTATCATTTCATCATGCGCAGTGCCCCCTCAAACACACTTCATCATCTGCAGCTCCCTATCATTTCATCATGCACAGTGCCCCCTCAAACACACTTCATCATCTGCAGCCCCCTATCATTTGATCATGCGCAGTGCCCCCTCAACCACACTTCATCATCTGCAGCCCCCTATCATTTCATCATGTGCAGTACCCCCTCAAACACACTTCATCATCTGCAGTCTCACTCTCCCCCCACCTCACCCATTTAAAAAAACAAAAATAAAAATGTTTTTTTATACTTACCTCAGTCGTTCCGGGGCATCTAGTGTTTCCAGCAGTGAAGCAGCTAGAATGTATGGGCTGCTGAGAGGACCTGACAGGAGCCCCTACATTCTAGCACATTCACTACTGAGACTGCTAGAATCAGAGGCGTAGCTAGGGTTTCAACTTAGGGGGGGCGAAACATCTGAGTGGGCCCCTAACCAGCTAACCCTGATTACAGCTACGGTTGAGCACTTATTGTGAATATAGGGGAACCTCAGAATGTGACCCTACTGTTATTGAAAATAAATCTCTATACAAAAACGAACATTGATTTTACCGCCATATTGTGATAATATGCAACTTTGATGGTCACAATACTCCGAGTGCCCCTATAACAATGATGCTTAAGTGCCCACTTAACATTTAATAATGTCCCCTAAGTTCCCCCTTGTACTGCTCCATTATACACAGTATGGTGAGCTTAAAGCTTCCATATACACTGTATAAGGCCCCCACAGCTCCCCTATACACAGTATAATGATTCTATAACTCCCCCATACACCGTATGATGTTCCCACTTCTCCCCTATTTACACAGTATGATGTTCCCACTGCTCCCCTATAGATAATGAGCCCAATGCTCCCCTATACACAGTATAATGCAGACAGAACTCCACTATAGAAAGTAGAATGCCCCCCAGAGCTCCCCTATATACAGTGTAATGGGCCAACAGCTCCCATATGCACAATATGCCTTCACAGTTTCCTATACACAGTATGATGGGCCGGCAGCTCCCGTCAAACAGTATGATGTCCCTCACAGTTCTCCTGTACACAGTATGATGGGCCCACAGCTTCCTTATACACAGTATGATGGGCCCACAGCTTCCTTATACACAGTATGATGGGCCCGCAGCTCCCGTATACACAGTATGATGGGCCCACAGCTCCCTTATATGTAGTATGATGGGCCCGCAGCTCCCATATATACAGTATGATGGGCCCGCAGCTCCCTTATACACAGTATGATGGGCCCACAGCTTCCTTATACACAGTATGATGGGCCCGCAGCTCCCGTATACACAGTATGATGGGCCCACAGCTCCCTTATATGTAGTATGATGGGCCCGCAGCTCCCATATATACAGTTTGATGGGCCCGCAGCTCCCTTATACACAGTATGATGGGCCCACAGCTTCCTTATACACAGTATGATGGGCCGGCAGCTCCCGTCAAACAGTATGATGTCCCTCACAGTTCTCCTGTACACAGTATGATGGGCCCACAGCTTCCTTATACACAGTATGATGGGCCCACAGCTTCCTTATACACAGTATGATGGGCCCGCAGCTCCCGTATACACAGTATGATGGGCCCACAGCTCCCTTATATGTAGTATGATGGGCCCGCAGCTCCCATATATACAGTATGATGGGCCCGCAGCTCCCTTATACACAGTTTGATGGGCCCACAGCTTCCTTATACACAGTATGATGGGCCCGCAGCTCCCGTATACACAGTATGATGGGCCCACAGCTCCCTTATATGTAGTATGATGGGCCCGCAGCTCCCATATATACAGTATGATGGGCCCGCAGCTCCCTTATACACAGTATGATGGGCCCACAGCTTCCTTATACACAGTATGATGGGCCCGCAGCTCCCGTATACACAGTATGATGGGCCCACAGCTCCCTTATATGTAGTATGATGGGCCCGCAGCTCCCATATATACAGTATGATGGGCCCGCAGCTCCCTTATACACAGTATGATGGGCCCACAGCTTCCTTATACACAGTATGATGGGCCCGCAGCTCCCGTATACACAGTATGATGGGCCCGCAGCTCCCGTATACACAGTATGATGGGCCCGCAGCTCCCGTATACACAGTATGATGGACCCCCAGCTCCCTTATACACAGTATGATAGGGCCGCAGCTCCTGTATACACAGTATGATGGGACCACAGCTCCCTTATACACAGTGTGATGGGCCTGCAGCTCCTCTATACACAGTATGATGGGACCACAGCTCCCTTATACACAGTATGATGGGCCCGCAGCTCCCTTATACACAGTGTGATGGGCCCGCAGCTCTCTTATACACAGTATGATGAGCCCACAGCTCCCTTATACACAGTATGATGAGCCCACAGCTTCCTTATACACAGTATGATGGGCCCGCAGCTCCTGTATACACAGTATGATGGGCCCGCAGCTCCCGTATACACAGTATGATGAGCCCACAGCTCCCTTATACACAGTATGATGGACTCTCATCTCCCTTATACACAGTATGATGGACCTGCAGCTCCCTTATACACAGTATGATGGACCTGCAGCTCCCGTATACACAGTATGATGGACATTTACTCATCCTCCGGCGTATTCAGTATTTTGTGGCACTGCTGCAGTGCCGCTGCTCAAACTCGTGAGCGCAGCTTCTGACAGGCCAGAAGTTAGAAGCTATGTCACAAGCGCTCAATGTAAGACTATGAGGCTATGTGCACTTTGTTGCGGATTTACTGCGGATTTCCTGTGTTTTTGTGCAGATTTCACCTGCGTTTTACCACCTGCGGAATCCTATACAGGAGCAGGTGTAAAATGCTGCGGAATCTGCAAATAGAACTGACATGCTACGGAAAATACAATGCAGCGTTTCCGCACCATGTGCACTGTGGATTTGGTTTTCCATAGGTTTAAATGGTACTGTAAACCAGATGGAAAACTGCTGCAGATCCGCAACGGCCAATCCGCACCGTGTGCACATAGCCTGAGAGTGAGAACGGGGCCAGAACGAGGCTCCCACAGACTCACACTGATTAGTGACCTCTGCGCTGCTCCATGAAACACTGGAGCCTCGGACAGGTCACAAACTGCAGGAGACGGAGCCGAGCGGAGACTAAAACAGATGAAAACGCCAGAAGGTGAGTATCAGACAGGGGGCAGGGGACGGGGATTGTCAGCACCTGGAAGTGGTGCTGTAAATGTGATGCAGCTCTTGGTTACTGTATGCGACTCCTTATACTAACACTCATAAAATATCCAGGTGGTCCGTATCAAAAGCCCCCAGCCCCCATCTCCAGCCTCCCCGTACATATACTATCATAACATTATAATATTCAGCCCCCAGTGACCTGTCCCCCTCCCCCACAATACCCCCATCGTCTCACATCCACCCCTCAGTGCCCTGTCCCACCTCACCCACCTTCAGCCCCCACAACACCCCCATGGTCTCACATTCACCCCCCAATGTCCTGTCTCCTCTCCCCCACAATACCCCCATGGGCTCACATTCACCCCCCAGTACCCTGTCCCCCCTCACCCACTTTCAGCCCCCCCAATACCCCAACGGTCTCACAGTGACATACCTGAATTTAATAAACCTAAAATGTCCCATCCCCAGCACTTACTGATAACGTTTGCACTGCAGGCAGGACCAGGAAGTGTGAGTGAAATGCAGAGTGTGGGCACTAGGACCCAGCGTGCCTGAGCCAATCCCAGCGTGCACAGAGTGAGGAAAACTGCAGCAGGAAAAGCTTCATGATCAGGTCAGAGGGGCGAAACCATTCACTGCAGGGGGGAGACTGCAGCCGCCACTGTGCTAATAGCCAGCGTGCAGCTTGTCAGACGGGAGCAGACGTTATACTGCTCTGCTCCTATGTGTTCTGCCTCGTCACAGAAGTGGCCCTGCCCTGGCTCCCCGTGGGCCCCTTCATGTGACAGGGCCCGGGGCGATGGCCCCCTCTGCCCCCCCCCTACGCTACTGGCTAGAATGTATGGGCTGTAGTCAGGACCTGCAGAGAGCCCATACATTCTAGCTACAGCCGAGCAGGAGCTGCGCAGCCGACTAGGTAAGACGGCCATGCACAGCTCCAAGACGGCTCCCGGGCCCCAGCGCCCACATGTGCGCCGCAGTGCACAGTATTTTAGTGCACGATGGGGCCCGATCAGTAGAAGCACAACAGTGGGGCCCCGGATCTGCGGGCCCCTCTGTGCACTGCTGCTGACAGGGCCCCATACAGCAGTAATGGCTGTAATGCCCTGATGGCGGCCCTGACCATGGAGAAGGGATCCGTGACAGGTGGGGTTGGGGAGTCAGGAGGGGGGGAGGTTGGGGTGTCAGAAGGGGGGAGGAAGTCAGGGAGTCCAGAGGGGGGGTTGGGGAGTCAGGAGGGGGAGCTGGGGTGTCAGGAGGTGGGGGTTGGGGAGTCCGGAGGGAGTGGTTGGGGAGTCTGGAGAGGGGGTTGGGGTGTCAGGAGGTGGGGGTTGGGAAGTCTGAAGGGGCGTCAGGAGGGGGGAGGAAGTCGGGGAGTCCAGGGGGGAGGAAGTAGGGGAGTCAGGATGGGGAGTCTGGAGAAGGGGGGATTGGGGTGTTAGGAGGGGGTTTGGGGAGTCCGGTAGCGAGGGTCGGGGAGTCCGGAGGGGGGTTGGAGAGTCAGGAGGGGGGGTTGGTGTGTCAGCAGGGGGGAGGAAGTCGGGGAATCCAGAGGGTTGGGGAGTCCGGAGGGAGTGGTTGGGGAGTCCGGAGTGGGGGTTGGTAAGTCTGGAGAGGGGGTTGGGGAGTCAGAAGGGGGAGTTGGGTTTGTCAGGCGGTGGGGGTTTGGAAGACGAGGGGGAAAGGGGCGTCAGGAGGGGGCAGGAAGTCGGGGAGTCCAGGGAGGAGGAGGTAGGGGAGTCCGGAGGAGGGGGGATTGGGGTGTCAGGAGAGGGGTTGGGGAGTCAGGAGGGGGGTTGGGGTGGCAGTAGGGGGTAAGTCGGGGAGTCCAGAGGGTTGGGGAGTCAGAAGGGGGAGGGAGTCGGGAGTATGAGGTGTCAGGAGGGGGGGTTTGGGGAGACCGGTGGGGGGGGCTGGGGAGTCCAGAGGTGTCAAGAGGGGAGGTTGGGGAGTCTGAAGGTGGGGGCTGGGGACTCCGGAGGGGGGGTTGGGGAGCCCGGGGGGGGGGGGGGGGTGTCAGGAAGGGGGAGGAGGTTGGGGTGTCAGGAGGGGGAGGAGGTTGGGGTGTCAGGAGGGGGGAGGGAGTCCAGAGAAGGGGGTTGGGAAGTCAGGAGGAGGAGGGTTGGGGTGTCAGGAGTGGGGAGGGGAGTAGGGGAGTCTGTAGGATTAGGGAGTCGGGGGGGGGGGGGGGGGGGGGGGGGTTGGGGTGTCAGGAGGAAGTCGGGGAGTCTGGACGGGGGTTAGGGTGTCAGGAGGGGGGATGAAGTCGGTGAGTCCGGAGGATTAGGGAGTCAGGAGGAAGTTGGGGAGTCCGGGGGGGGATCAGGAGGCGGGGGCTGGAGGGTCCGGAGGGGTTTTGGGGTGTCCGGTGGGGGGGGGGGGGGGGGGGTTCTTCGCAGGGATCAGCACATTGTTGCGCCCTCTAGAGATCCGCGGTGTCACACACGTCTGGCAGCTGCTTATCTCACGCACACTCCCTAGAGATCACACATCTGTGGCCGGAATCCCTGGGACCACCGTGTGCACAAACCACCCCTCCCCCATGTATAATTAGGCGCTAGAGGTAGACATGCAGGAGTAGCTGGACACCAACAGCTTCCTGGAACTCTTCACTCTTGAACCCTGCTCACACGGTCGCTGCGCGATAACGTTACAGCGCTTGCGCAATTTCCAGAGCACTCGGATCTTCTTGCACTGGCTCTTTGTTTGGAACCGAGTGGCCGAGCGCCTTCGGGAAATTCCGGCGGTCGCTCGGCTGTTTCCGGCGTCCAGGTTGGAGTTGGAACTTGGCAGAAGTTGGGAGAAGTCATGGCGTCCCCGTCCCGCAGGCTCCAGACAAAGCCCGTTATCACCTGTCTGAAGAGCGTCCTGCTCATCTACTCCTTCATCTTCTGGGTAAGGAGACGGCGGGAATGGTGACACTGTATGGCGGGGAAAGAGGGAACGCTGCCGGCTACTGTGTATGGAGGGGAAAGAGGGAACGCTGCCGGCTACTGTGTATGGCGGGGAAAGAGGGAACGCTGCCCGCTAGCCCGCTACTGTGTATGGAGGGGAAAGAGGGAACGCTGCCGGCTACTGTGTATGGAGGGGAAAGAGGGAACGCTGCCGGCTACTGTGTATGGAGGGGAAAGAGGGAACGCTGCCGGCTACTGTGTATGGCGGGGAAAGAGGGAACGCTGCCGGCTACTGTGTATGGCGGGGAAAGAGGGAACGCTGCCGGCTACTGTGTATGGAGGGGAAAGAGGGAACGCTGCCGGCTACTGTGTATGGCGGGGAAAGAGGGAACGCTGCCGGCTACTGTGTATGGAGGGGAAAGAGGGAACGCTGCCGGCTACTGTGTATGGCGGGGAAAGAGGGAACGCTGCCGGCTACTGTGTATGGAGGGGAAAGAGGGAACGCTGCCGGCTACTGTGTATGGAGGGGAAAGAGGGAACGCTGCCGGCTACTGTGTATGGAGGGGAAAGAGGGAACGCTGCCGGCTACTGTGTATGGAGGGGAAAGAGGGAACGCTGCCGGCTACTGTGTATGGAGGGGAAAGAGGGAACGCTGCCGGCTACTGTGTATGGAGGGGAAAGAGGGAACGCTGCCGGCTACTGTGTATGGAGGGGAAAGAGGGAACGCTGCCGGCTACTGTGTATGGAGGGGAAAGAGGGAACGCTGCCGGCTACTGTGTATGGAGGGGAAAGAGGGAACGCTGCCGGCTACTGTGTATGGAGGGGAAAGAGGGAACGCTGCCGGCTACTGTGTATGGAGGGGAAAGAGGGAACGCTGCCGGCTACTGTGTATGGAGGGGAAAGAGGGAACGCTGCCGGCTACTGTGTATGGAGGGGAAAGAGGGAACGCTGCCGGCTACTGTGTATGGAGGGGAAAGAGGGAACGCTGCCGGCTACTGTGTATGGAGGGGAAAGAGGGAACGCTGCCGGCTACTGTGTATGGAGGGGAAAGAGGGAACGCTGCCGGCTACTGTGTATGGAGGGGAAAGAGGGAACGCTGCCGGCTACTGTGTATGGAGGGGAAAGAGGGAACGCTGCCGGCTACTGTGTATGGAGGGGAAAGAGGGAACGCTGCCGGCTACTGTGTATGGAGGGGAAAGAGGGAACGCTGCCGGCTACTGTGTATGGAGGGGAAAGAGGGAACGCTGCCGGCTACTGTGTATGGAGGGGAAAGAGGGAACGCTGCCGGCTACTGTGTATGGAGGGGAAAGAGGGAACGCTGCCGGCTACTGTGTATGGAGGGGAAAGAGGGAACGCTGCCGGCTACTGTGTATGGAGGGGAAAGAGGGAACGCTGCCGGCTACTGTGTATGGAGGGGAAAGAGGGAACGCTGCCGGCTACTGTGTATGGAGGGGAAAGAGGGAACGCTGCCGGCTACTGTGTATGGAGGGGAAAGAGGGAACGCTGCCGGCTACTGTGTATGGAGGGGAAAGAGGGAACGCTGCCGGCTACTGTGTATGGAGGGGAAAGAGGGAACGCTGCCCGCTACTGTGTATGGAGGGGAAAGAGGGAACGCTGCCCGCTACTGTGTATGGAGGGGAAAGAGGGAACGCTGCCCGCTACTGTGTATGGAGGGGAAAGAGGGAACGCTGCCCGCTACTGTGTATGGAGGGGAAAGGGAACGCTGCCGGCTACTGTGTATGGCGGGGAAAAAGGGAACGCTGCCGGCTACTGTGTATGGAGGGGAAAGAGGGGAGCGCTGCCGGCAACTGCTCTGCTTCTCAAATGAGCCCCCACCCCGCGTCGCTCTCTGCTCTCCCCCCCCCCCTCGCTCTCTGCTCCCCCCCCCCTCGCTCTCTGCTCTTTCCCCACCACCCCCCCGCTCTCTGCTCTTCCCCCCCCCGCTCTCTGCTCTTTCCCCAAAACCCCCCCCCCCATTCTCACACTGCTCTACGATCTTTCTCTATTTTACCATTTTATCCTAAATGCCAGCACATGTCTTTCTCTCCTGAGGTTTTGGCTGCAGCAGCCTCATGTGGTACGTCATGGAGTATCCAGCTAGATGTAGTGGTTGTGGTGTTATCTGCATGTGTCGCCGGAGCTTGGTTGGTGTAAACTTTGCTTGATGCTACGCTCAGTAAGTGTGGCTGCTGTTGTCACCAGTAGATGGCAAATGTCTCCCTGTGTCTCATCAGCCGGTACGGAAAGTATTCAGACCCCTTTAAATTTTTCACTTTGTTTCATTGCAGCCATTTGGTAAATTCAATAAAGTTCATGTTTCCTCATTAATGTACACTCTGCACCCCGTCTTGACTGAAAAGAAACAGAAATGTAGAAATTTTTGCATATTTAATAAAAAAGAAAAACTGAACTATCCCATGGTCATAAGTATTCAGCCCCTTGGCTCAGTATTGAGTAGAAGCCCCTTTTGACCTAGTACAACCATGAGTCTTCTTGGGAATGATGCAACAAGTTTTTCACACCTGGATTTGGGGATCCTCGGCCATTCTTCCTTGCAGATCCTCCCCAGTTCCGTCAGGTTGGATAGTGAACGTTGGTGGACAGCCATTTTCTGGTCTCTCCAGAGATGCTCTATTGGGTTTAGGTCAGGGCTCCGGCTGGGCCAGTCAGGAAGTCACAGAGTTGTTCTGAAGCCACTCCTTTGTTATTTTAGCTGTGTGCTTAGGGTCATTGTCTTGTAGGAAGGTGAACCTTCGGCCAAGTCTGAGGTCCAGAGCACTCTGGAAGAGGTTTTCATCCAGGATATCTCTGTACTTGGCCGCATTCATGTTTCCTTCAATTACAACCAGTCGTCCTGTCCCTGCAGCTGAAAAACACCCCCATAGCATGATTCTGCCACCACCATGCTTCACTGTGGGGATTGTATTGGGCAGGTGATGAGCAGTGCCTGGTTTTCTCCACACATACTGCTTAGAATTATCACCAAAAAGGTCCATCTTTGTCTCATCAGACCAGAGAATCTTATTTCTCATAGTCTTGGTGTCCTTCATGTGTTTTTTTTTTTTTTTTTTTTAGCAAACTCTATGCGGCTTTCATATGTATTGCACTGAGGAGAGACTTCCGTCGGGCCCCTCTGCCATAAAGGCCCGACTGGTGGAGGGCTGCTGTGATAGTTGACTTTGTGGAACTTTCTGCCATCTCCCTACTACGTCTCTGGAGTTCATCCACAGTGATCTTGGTGTTCTACTTTACCTCTCTTTCACCAAGGTTCTTCTCCCATGATTGCTCAGTTTGGCTGGACGACCAGGTCTAGGAAGACTTCTTGGTGGTCCCAAACGTCTCCCATTTAAGGATTATGGAGGCCACTGTGCTCTTAGGAACCTTCGGTCTCTGAGCTCCTTGGCCAGTTCCTTTGATCTCATGATTCTCATTTGGTCTGACATGCACTGTGAGCTGTGAGGTCTTATATAGACAGGTGTGCGCCTTTCCAAATCAAGTTCTATCAGTTTAATTACACACAGCTGGACTCCAATGCAGGAGAACCATCTCAAGGAGGATCACAAGAAAATGGACAGCATGTGACTTACATATGAGTGTCTGAGCAAAGGGTCTGAAGACTTACGACTGATATTTCAGTTTTTCTTTTTTAATAAATTTGCAAAAATGTCTACATTTCTGTTTTTTTTTCCAGTCAAGATGGGGTGCAGAGTGAACATTAATGAGAATTGCCGGCTGCCGTGGTATGATTGCTGACTGCTGTGGTATGGCTGTCAAGGTAAGGTTGCCGGCTGCTGTGGTGTGGTTGCCGGCTGCTGTGGTATGGCTGCCGTGGGGTGGTTGCCGGCTGCCGTAGTTGCCTGATGCTGTTATGGCTGCCATGGTATGGTTGCCGGCTGCTGTGGTATGGTTGCCTGCTGCTGATGTCCGGCTGCTGTGGTATGGCTGCCGGCTGCTGTGGTATGGCTGCCGGCTGCTGTGGTATGGGTTCCATGGTATGGGTGCCGGCTGCAGTGGTATGGCTGCCGGCTGCTGTGGTATGGCTGCCGGCTGCTGTGGTATGGGTTCCATGGTATGGGTGCCGGCTGCAGTGGTATGGGTGCCGTGGTATGGCTGCCGGCTGCTGTGGTATGGGTGCCGTGGTATGGCTGCCGGCTGCTGTGGTATGGGTGCCGTGGTATGGTTGCCTGCTGCTGTGGTATGGCTGCCTGCTGCTGTGGTATGGGTGCCATGGTATGGCTGCCTGCTGCTGTGGTATGGGTGCCATGGTATGGCTGCCTGCTGCTGTGGTATGGGTGCCATGGTATGGCTGCCTGCTGCTGTGGTATGGGTGCTATGGTATGGCTGCCTGCTGCTGTGGTATGGGTGCTATGGTATGGCTGCCTGCTGCCGTGGTATAGGTGCCGGCTGCTGTGATATGGGTGCCATGACTTGTGTGGATAGGACCGCACCTCTTACTGCCTGCAGGACACGCAGCTTTACGGCCGGGTGCACACGATCTGAAAGTGGCAGCGCTTTGGATGCAGCGCATATTCGCTGCTGTCTATTGAACTCTGGTGAATCCTCTTTGCTCACTGAGCCGTGCGGATTCACAGCATCTGATACTCTATGGTTGACATTTCTGTTGGAGACTCACATCCCCACAAGAGAAATTAACATGCTGCGGTCTGGGAAAAGCGCTCTTCATGTCCGTGTCTGCGGACATTATGCATTAGTATTATGCGGTAACAGCTTGCCGCTTCGGGTTTGACACAGCATAAACACGCAATGTCCAATCTGCAGCAATTACTGATCGTGGGCACGTACCCCAGCACTGAGGTCACACAGAACACGGATGCAGATGTCGCCTTGCACACAGGACACTCGCCGTCTACTGCACTCACCGTCTGGACTTTCCTAACCGCCGCTCACTGGAGGCACTTTCCGCACAGAATTGAGCCAGCGCGTGGACGTTTGAGCCTTTCTGTTGTGGATTGAGCATTAATTTTTGCAGACTTCATTGCTGAACCCACAATCTGAGTTGTGTACAATTTGCAGAAACTGGTTTGACGTGTGAAATGAAAAATCCACTAGCAGTTTGCTGGCGCTCCTCTCCTCCTGTATAGCAACTACTGCACAGATCACAGGGCATGCTCACCACTGTCCTACTGAAGTCCTCTCCTGTATAGCGACTGCTGCACAGATCATGCTCACCACACTGTCCTACTGAAGTCTTCTTCTGTATAGCGACTACTGCACAGAGCATGCTCACCACACTGTCCTACTGAAGTCCTCTCCTCCTGTATAGTGACCACTGCACAGATCACAGAGCATGCTCACCACACTGTCCTACTGAAGTCCTCTCCTCCTGTATAGTGACCACTGCACAGATCACAGAGCATGCTCACCACACTGTCCTACTGAAGTCCTCTCAGATCATGCTCACCACGCTGTCCTACTGAAGTCCTCTCCTCCTGTATAGTGACTACTGCACAGATCATGCTCACCACACTGTCCTACTGAAGTCCTCTCCTCCTGTATAGTGACTACTGCACAGATCACAGACCATGCTCACCACACTGTCCCACTGAAGTCCTCTCCTCCTGTATAGTGACTACTGCACAGATCACAGATCATGCTCACCACACTGTCCTACTGAAGTCCTCTCCTCCTGTATAGTGACTACTGCACAGGTCATGCTCACCACACTGTCCTTCTGAAGTCCTCTCCTCCTGTATAGGGACTACTGCACAGATCAGATCATGCTCACTACACTGTCCTACTGAAGTCCTCTCCTCCTGTATAGGGACTACTGCACAGGTCATGCTCACCACACTGTCCTACTGAAGTCCTCTCCTCCTATATAGTGACCACTGCACAGATCACAGAGCATGCTCACCACACTGTCCTACTGAAGTCATCTCCTCCTGTATAGTGACTACTGCATAGATCATGCTCACCACACTGTCCTACTGAAGTCCTCTCCTCCTGTATAGTGACTACTGCACAGGTCATGCTCACCACACTGTCCTACTGAAGTCCTCTCATCCTGTATAGGGACTACTGCACAGATCATGCTCCCCACACTGTCCTACTGAAGTCCTCTCTTCCTATATAGTGACTACTTCACAGATCATGCTCACCACACTGTCCTACTGAAGTCCTCTCCTATACAGTGACTACTTCACAGATCATGCTCACCACACTGTCCTACTGAAGTCCTCTCCTCCTGTATAGTGACTATTGCACAGGTCATGCTCACCACACTGTCCTTCTGAAGTCCTCTCCTGTATAGGGACTACTGCACAGATCAGATCAGGCTCACCACACTGTCCTACTGAAGTCCTCTCCTCCTGTATAGGGACTACTGCACAGATCATGCTCACCACACTGTCCTACTGAAGTGCTCTCCTCCTGTATAGTGACTACTGCACAGATCATGCTCACCACACTGTCCTACTGAAGTCCTCTCCTCCTGTATAGTGACTATTGCACAGATCATGCTCACCACACTGTCCTACTGAAGTCCTCTCCTCATGTATAGGGACTACTTCACAGATCATGCTCACCACACTGTCCTACTGAAGTCCTCTCCTATACAGTGACTACTTCACAGATCATGCTCACCACACTGTCCTACTGAAGTCCTCTCCTCCTGTATAGTGACTATTGCACAGGTCATGCTCACCACACTGTCCTTCTGAAGTCCTCTCCTGTATAGGGACTACTGCACAGATCAGATCAGGCTCACCACACTGTCCTACTGAAGTCCTCTCCTCCTGTATAGTGACTACTGCACAGATCACAGATCATGCTCACCACACTCCTACTGAAGCCCTCTCCTCCTGTATAGTGACTACTGCACAGATCACAGATCATGCTCACCACACTCTCCTACTGAAGTCCTCTCCTCCTGTATAGTGACTACTGCACAGATCATGCTCGCCACACTGTCCTACTGAAGTCCTCTCCTCCTGTATAGGGACTACTGCACAGATCATGCTCACCACACTGTCCTACTGAAGTCCTCTCCTCCTGTATAGGGACTACTGCACAGATCATGCTCACCACACTGTCCTACTGAAGTCCTCTCCTCCTGTAAAGGGACTACTGCACAGATCATGCTCCCTACACTGTCCTACTGAAGTCCTCTCCTCCTGTATAGTGACTATTGCACAGGTCATGCTCACCACACTGTCCTACTGAAGTCCTCTCCTGTTGTGAATTCTGTTGTGGGTTCTGCTCTTAGGCTCCCTCCGGTGGTTATAAGTGGTAGTGCTGCTGTTTGTCCTTCACAACAGTCATCAGCTGCTTCCACTTTGGACGGGGCTATTTAGTCTGGCTCCTTCCTTTAGTGAGTGCCAGTTGTCCATTGTTTTCTAGGGATCCACATCTCTGCTTGGTTTCTCCTTCTGGATTGTCCAAATCATCAAAGATAAGTCCTGGCTCTGTTTTTGCAGTCCACGTGCGGTGGACTTAATAGTTCTGTGAATTGCTATGTTTTTTCTTGTCCAGCTTTGTCTGTGTTAAGATTTATTCAGCCAAGTTGGAAGCTCTGGAGTCAGAGTTACCCTCCATGCCTTTAGTTAGGTGTGGAGATTTTTGTATTCTCTGTGGTGGATTTTGGAGTATTTTTTATACTGACCGCACAGTACTCTTTCCTGTCTTTTCTTTCTAGGTAGCGTGGCCTCCTTTGCTAAATTCTGTTTTCAGTCTGCGTTTGTAATTTCCCTCTCCTCTCACAGTCAATATTTGTGGGGGGCTGCCTTTCCTTTGGGAATTTTCTCTGAGGCAAGATAGTATTCCTGTTTCTTTCTTTAGGTGTAATTAGTCCTCCGGCCGTGACGAGGTGTCTAGGGAGTGACAGGAACATCCCACGGCTACTTCTAGTTGATGTGTTAAGTTCAGGGTCTGCGGTCAGTATAGAGGCCACCTACTCCAGAGCTCGTCCATGCTGCTCCTAGGCCACCAGTTCATAACACTCTCCTCCTGTATAGTGACTACTGCACAGGTCATGCTCACCACACTGTCCTACTGAAGTCCTCTCCTCCCGTATAGGGACTACTGCACAGATCATGCTCACCACACTGTCCTACTGAAGTCCTCTCCTGTATAGTGACTACTTCACAGATCACAGAGCATGCTCACCACTGTCCTACTGAAGTCCTCTCCTGTATAGCGACTACTGCACAGATCACAGGGCATGTCCACAACATACAGAGGGTGATGATGTCTTCGAGAAGTGACGGCTCTTGCACTCTGGTATAATGACTACTCTACAGGCCACAGAGCATGCTGCTGACCAATGGCACAGAATAAATAAGTTCAGGTAATGGAAGACACAGGTGTGTATCCTCATGAGCCTTATATAGGGTTAGTGTCACAATTCATCTGGCAAGTGAGCTGGGACCAGGGGGCACCTTTTCTGGCCCTAACACTAGGGGAGCGCCCTAGCTCGCCCTGTACAACAGCTTTGTTTGTACCCTTCCCTCACTCGGGGAAGAGAGGTGCAACTGTGTACCACAGTACACCAATCTGACAGACAGGAAGACCGAGGCAAAGGTAAACTGAAGACTCCACACACACAAAATATACACTCACACATAACAGAGGAATCCACCAGGGTGTGTAGGGAGGGGGAAGAAAGTAAAGCGGGAAAGGATAAGGGATTTCCAAGTGTACAATTCAGCAAACAGTCGCTAATAAACTCCTCCAGCTCTCCTTTTCCACACCAGCTTCTCCCACTCCAGATCTATGTTAATGCTAACTCGGACAAGCACCTGGTAATCAAGCCCAGATTTTATAGGGAAGAGGAGCCCAGCTGAATGCAGGAATTCCCAATATGGCCGATTAACCCCTGTACTGCTGAAGGAAAGAAACACTTTTAATGCACTGGAGAATTGCTTCGTCTCAGCAGCGGAGCAGGAGCCATCAGACGCTGCTATCTTCTGGCTCCGCAATTGTGGTAACCCTGTGACAGGGTGGTGAGATCACTGATCCCCGCCAGGCAACCTGCAAAACCGGACGTGGTGCACATGGGGCAGCACACCGAGGTGAAGAAAGAAGAGCTCAGGATGCACCCGCAACACTCTACCATAATAGTCTATAGTTTATGTCACTGCGTATGACAATTAGACAATGGAAAACGATTTGGCCAAAAAAGAAATAACATTCATAGTTGTGAAGATCCAAAACTAACCAGGGCGCAGACTCAATGGACCTCTGGGCTCGTTCAGCAGTCACTATGGTGGGCCCACCAGGGTTCGTAGCTAAACTAGCCAAACCCTCATTCTGTCCTCCTGTCATGGTCACTACAAAGCGTCAGACACAACGGGCTTCTATCATATGTGTGCTTGGCTGAACAGAACAGTGTATTACTCGGGAGCAGGTCGCTCATAGATCCACACTGATTGTTTTGGATCTTAATATTTCTAGGGAACCTGTTTCTAAACTTTGTAAGGAAGGTGAAGACTGAACTTTAATAATGAGGTAAATGTTAGAAGAAGCAACAAAGTGTGAGATGCCGGCGCGATCTCACGTCTGCTCACGACTGTCCCACCACCGTGAGTCACCTCCAGCTGAGGAGACATGGAGAATTCCTGTGATCCAACATCAGCCGGACCCGCCGGATTATCAGATATTCCACTTACTCCTCCATCCTATAAATCTACATTCTCAAAAAGCTGCTCAATGATTGGAAGATTGTTCCTATGAATTACGGTATCTCTCAAGAAATCTGGACTTTAGGAGATTCTGTGAAAGTAATTTTAATGTGATTTGTTGTGTGTCCGTGTTTAGACAACTTGTATCTTGTCCAAATGTACCCTGAGGCTGCGCTAATCCTCACGCCCGTCTCGGGGGAAGGGAATCCATACAGGTGGGTCACGTATCACCTGCAGACTGTGGAATATAGTGGTCTGGTTTGGGGTATGTCCCCACAAGACACTGCTGAAGTTCTGCAAGCTGCAGATTTTCTTACCAGCATGTGGACGAGATTTAGGATTCTGCTAGTAATGTAATTGCTGTGGAATCTCGGAAAATCCGTGATGCGTTTGAGCCATGTGCATGCCATACTTTCAGGTCTTGCTCCAAGTGGCCTCACGGGCGTTGCCCTCATCCGTCAGGGATCTGCCCCAGATTACACGTCTGCAGACAAGTTTCTGGCTTGTCGTGTATCCCTGCGAACTGAGATACTGGTTTGGCTTTTATCCTAAGGCTATGTGCACATGTTGAGGATTTCCTGCAGATCTGCAGCTTTTTTTTCCGCGCAGAAACACTGCAGATCCGCAAGTGATTTACAGTACAGTGTAAATCAATGGCAAAAAAAAATGCTATGCTAATGGTGCAGAAAAATCTGCACGGAAAACGCAGCAGATTCAAAAAAGGACCATGTCAATTCTTTTTGCAGATCTGCTGCGTTTCTGCACCTATTCCATAATAGAATTCTGCAAAGGTACAAAAAGGAAGAAATCCGCACAAAAATCTGCAACATGTGCACATACCAAAAAAAGGCACAGATTCTGACCTGCGTTTTCTGCCAGGAAATGCAGAATCTGCACAGAAAATTCCACAGTCAAATCTGCAACGTGTGCACATAGCCCAAGTCATATTGCACGACTCGTTAAAGGGTTGATTGTGACTTGTAGGATTGCTACTTCCAGCGGGTGGCGCTATAGAGTTCAAGTCCTCTTTTTTTTCTCTGTAGAGACAATTTGCATATTAAATTTCCCAGAGGAGCATTGCACAGCGAATAAGACTCCTTACCTTGACAAGCCAGAGCTGGTATGTCACTCTCCATAAGGAGAAACGTTACCCCTTAGACCCCAGTCCAGAGCCTCTCACCTAGCCAAATCAGTTCTCATGCTTCGCACTGACGAGGGCCAACAGCCCGAAACACCATGTCTGCGAATTGAGATACTGATTTGGCTCTTATCCTAAGTCATATTGCACGACTCGTTAAAGGGTTGATTGTGACTTGTAGGATCGCTACTTCCAACAGGTGGCGCTATAGAGTTCAAGTCCTCGCTTTCTCTGAAGAGGCAATTTGCCTACGTGTATCTCCAGTAATGTTCATGGACGTGGGCCTGTAGCATCGCTGCCTCTCCTAAGTTTTACTTGCATGATGGGCAAAATAACCTCATTTCTCCCATTTGCACATGATGTTTTCCTATGAACCCTGGAAACTGTTAGGATGTTACACGGGTTTAGACCCTCAATGCGCCAGCCGTGAGTTACAGGAGTACTGGACCTCGAATCACTGCTGACATTAGTCGCCTGCGGTCTTATAGCTTACTTCTGACACACTTGGGCTCAGTCTTTTTGGTTTTTTTTTCTTTTTGGAGTAAAAAGTGACCTGGTCCTTTAATATTTTGCACCATAATCTAAAACTTCACAAAAATTAAAACTAGATTTTGTATTCCTGTAGTTATGCAAACGTTTTGCTACATTTCGAAAAGTCAAAACCAAGTGAAGCTATAAAGTGGATAAATAATGAGGCGCAGACATGAAAGTCCTTATTAAAATCTTTTTACTCTGGAAAGAAGGCAGAAAGCTAAATCGAGGCCACCTCTAATGTCCGATTGAAGCTTTGTCCTTCTCTTCTCCTTGGGGAAGGTTCCCATGAATGGCCGATCTTGTGATGTCTACAAGACTTTAGTTCGAGATTAGAAAAAAACAGTTTTCCTCTTCTAAATCTTCTGCTAGAATATGTCTGCCCATATGCAGCAGCATGTAATGGCTTTCATGATTGTGTAGTGGTTCCCTATGATAATAAACAAGGCATGTCCCAGCCAGATAGACGCTTGGTCTTCAGGAGATTGTGAAGTCATATGGTGGACATCATAGTGGGGAAAATAAGTATTTGATACTCTGCCAATTTTGCTAGTTTCCCACCTTCACAGAATGGAGAGGTCTGTAATTTTTATCATAGTTACACTTCACCTGTGAGAGACAGAGGCTAAAAATAAATCCAGAAAATCACATTGTAGGATTGTTACATAAATAATTTGCATTTTATTGCATGAAATATGTTATTGATACAATAGAAAAGCAGAACTTTAATATTTGGTGCAGAAACCTTTGTAATTACAGGGGTCAGGCATTTCCTGTAGTTCTTCACCAAGTTTGCCCACACTGCAGCAGTGACTTTGGCCCACTCCTCCATACAGATCTTCTCCGGATCTTTCAGGTTTCAGGGCTGTTGCTGGCAACATTGAGTTTTGGCTCCCTCCAAAAATTTTCTATTGGGGTCAGGTTTGTAGGCTGGCAAGGAGCCACTCCAGGACCTTGAAATTCTTCTTACGGAGCCACTCCTTAGTTGCCCTGGCTGTGTGTTTCATGTCATTGTCAGGCTGAAAGACCCAGCCACAACCCATTTTCAACACTCTTACGGAGGAAAGGAGGTTGTTGGCCAAAACCTCGCGATACATGACCCCATCCATTCTCTCTTCAATACGGTGCAGTCATCCTGCTCCCATTGCAGAAAAGCACCCCAAAGTATGATGTGTCCCCCACCATTCTTCACGATAGGGACGGTCTTTTTGGTGTTTTACTCATCTTTTCTCCTTCAAACATGGCAAGTGGAGTTGATACAAAAAGTTCTATTTTGGTCTCATCTGACCACGTGAACTTCTCCCATACCTCATCCGGAACATCCAGGTGGTCATTGGCAAGCTTCAAACGAGCCTGGATATGTTCTAACGTGAGCAGGGGACCTTGCGTGCCCTCCAAGTTTTTAATCCATGAGTGTGTAGTGTGTTACTAACAGTAGCATAGTAACCTATAAATAGTGTCCACATCTGAGGGACCGAGGGCTGGCTGCCATGCTTAGACGGGGTTGAGTAGGGTGTCCCCGGCAAACTGCTGATCTGTGAGGAAGGTGCAGGCGGAGATATTATGTTGCCTTGATCAAAATGTGGTGGTCTCGATGTCAGAGAGCGGTCAACACCAGCAGGTGTTTTCACTTGCAAATTTACTGACGACCTGCCAATCACACTGGCTGTTGTGGGTAAAGAGGTGGAAGGTCTGCGTCCAAAACCATGTGCCACTGCTGTCTCCACAGTCACAGAGGATGAAGAGGCCGCGGATGCACGTTATGGGGCAGACGGTGGTTGGCCCGGCCCACTAGGCCGCATTGTAGCACAGTGAGCTTTCCCACTGCAACTTATGCCTCATATCCATGTGACGGTTCATGCATGAAGTACTCAAACTATTCATTTTTTGGCCTCTACTGAGATTTTGGTGACAAATTTTACAGACAACATGAGTTGGGTCATCCTTTGCGATCTCAAAAAATGCCCAGGCTATGCAAGGCTTAGAGCCCATGCGACCTGAAGAGCCACCATGACTTGTGCTCAGAGGCACAGTTGTGGTTGAGGATGCAGTTGTTGACTGCTTCCAGTACTGTCTCTGTCCAGGAAGGCGCAACCTAACCTCGTCGTCACTAGCATCCTCCTCCACCTCCTCTGCTGACCTCATGGACTGGCGGACTGTGGGTTGTCAGTAAGTGGGGTCTCTAACCTCGTCATCATCACCCTCTGTGTTCTCACATCCGTCGTCCTCAGAGCCAACCTCTTCCTGCCCTGACCGAAAAGTCAAGTTTTCTTTCCAATCAGGTATCTGTCTCATCATCATCTTCCTCATTGTCTCCACCAACAGGAGTTACAGTTTGGGAACGAGGGTCTACATTATGTTCAGAACCTTCTTCATCTGGGCCTGGATCCGACTCACAAAGATTCTGGGCATCAGTGCAGATCATTTCCTCGTCTGGATTCACAGAAGCTCTGGAGCAGACCTCTGATTCCCAGGCAATAGTATGAGTAAACAGCTCTGCAGACTCAACCAGCTGTGTTACCCCATACTCAGACGGGCGGCTGGACACTTGGGAGCTGTGAGGAAGCAAGTGCGATTGGGGTGACACCTCTGAGGACTGGAGTATTTGTGATGTTGAGGTGGAGGAGAGCCCACTTGAACGAGCACTTGATATCCGTTCAAGCACCTGCTCTCTTTGTGCCTCATCTGGAATTTGTAGCAATGCTTGTAGCGATGGTCGTAAGAAAGGGATCATATTAGATTGTCCACGAAAAGAAGTAGACATCTTACTTTGGCTGGAAGATGGTCTTTCTTCTGCAGATGTTACTGTTGCTTTACCACCTACCCCACGGACACAACCTTTTTATCCCTTTCCAACTCGCATATTCCCCTTTCCACCAGCAGCAGGCCTTTTGCCACTCATTTTGGTGCTTTATTAATTGGCAATTCTGTAGTTGTTGACACAAAAAATGATGGATGGAAACAGAGCAGAGCTGAGTGGCCAAACTGTGGTACTAGGACCAAAGCGATTTACTGGGTTAGATGTAGTGAAAATTCAGATACACAGGCGATGTAGCTTCACAGGCGGGCTACTCCGCTGATGTGCAGACACTGCTCCTAGGCCCAAACCGATTTACTGGGTTAGATGCAGTAAAAATTTAGATACACAGGAGATGTAGCTTCACAGGCGGGCTACTCAGATGACTATCAGACAATGCTATTAGCCCAAAAGGATTGGCTGAGCTGGATTACACCAAATGCTGTGACAAACACTTGTACAGCACTGGCTCAGACCTGCCTGGCAAAAAGTGCTATGAACTGCTGTAACCTACCCTGAAAAGGGCTGATATTACAACTAGTCCCAACTCCCTTAACCTATCTCTCGCTATCTAACTGAAAATTCGCTCTCAAAAACCACTCTTAGACTGTATAGCGCCCACAGCAGCAGCGGTGCTGTCTAACACTAAGGTGCAGCAACCATAGAAAAAATGGTGCAATAACGTCCAAAAAATATTAAATAACTTTATTAGGTATCAAAATATATAAGACAGGAAATTGGACAATAGCGGGTTAAAAATTGCCAACACGCTACATGGAGCGCATGGAGTTAGACAAAAATCCCCATAAACAACCACTGAATGAACAGACACTGAATAAAGGCACCAACACTAAAATCATGCATGTTCCAAGTTAGTAACAGTATATCATATGTTGAATCAGAAACACACAGATAGAGGTATAGGTACAAATCATTGTGCACATCAATGTCCGCAGACGGTGGCCCAGATAGATAACATACCGGTAGTGTAATACAGGGACTTGTCAGCTCCAACCCACCCCGACGCGCGTTTCGGAGTGTTCCTTGAAGAAGGAACAGTGTCTGTTCATTCAGTGGTTGTTTATGGGGATTTTTGTCTAACTCCATGCGCTCCATGTAGCTTGTTGGCAATTTTTAACCCGCTATTGTCCAATTTCCTGTCTTATATATTTTGATACCGAATAGTTATTTAATATCATTTTTTGGACGTTATTGCACCATTTTTCTATGGTTGTTCACTTTTCTGCATTGGTGTGTCCTACACTATTCCATTGGCAGGCTCATGTCATCTTCATTATTTACTTAGTCTAGGCCATCATGACTAGATGGTGTGTTTATTATTGCCTGCTTTGTTTTCCCTGCTTTTACACTAAGCTGCAGCAGTGAGGAAATGGTGGCGACAGGGAAAATGGCTGGTTCTTATAGGGCAAGGACATGTGACATACACAGCCAATGACACATGCCCTTGCTTGTGTGCATCACATGCACTTTGCTGTGTGTGTGTGCACTGCTGATAGGCTGAGAGACTGCACCGCCTCTCTGTAAATGCGGGAAAGAAAGAAAAAGAAAAAAGAGATTGGCATTATTTCAGCACAGATCTATCTCCCTCCCCCCCCCCCCCCCCCCAACACACACTATACACTGAAACAGTCTATTAACATTGATAAACCGTTTTAATGTGAAAATCAAGCTAGGCTTTTGGTGAACGAACAGTAATTGAACAGAAACTCGAACAGCCGAATTTTAAGCGAATTGTTCGAGTTCGACGAACGACTCGGAACACCGCCCAAAACAACTCGAATTTGAAATTGGCAAACAGTTCGACTCGAACACTGCTCATCTCTACATATAAATCAAAAAGGGAAAAAATAGAATGGCACTAAAACAGTCTACTTACTAGTGTAGTTGGTGGGCTCTGAGTCAGCGACACTTTGCTGGGTGAAATTACGGTGATGCAGGTGCTTGCTTGGAAAAACACGTGTAGCAATCCAAAATAGAGAAAAAAAGCATCAACACTCCGTTTACCATGTCATAAAACCGCCTTCCTGGACCCGTGGAAGCGTGTTAAACACGAAACGGCCATAGTCCTGCTCTTTTGCCTGCATACCTGCATTTGTCCTGCCCTCAAAAACATTGTCCATGAAAAGCTTTCTTAAATAAAGGACTTGCATTTTTATGACACGGTAAACGGAATGTTGTTGCTTTTTTCTCTATTTTGGATAACATAGTAACATAGTTAGCAAGGCTGAAAAAAGCCATTTGTCCATCCAGTTCAGCCTATATTCCATCAGAATAAATCCCCAGATCTACGTCCTTCTAAGGAACCTAATAACTGTAAGATACAATATTGTTACGTTCCAGGAAGACATCCAGGCCTCTCGAACCCTTCGACTGAGTTCCCCATCACCACCTCCTCGGGCAAGGAATTCCAGATTCTCACTGCCCTAACAGTAAAGAATCCTCTTCTATGTTGGTGGAAAAACCTTCTCTCCATCAGACGCAGAGAATGCCCCTTTGTGACCGTCACCTTCCTTCGTATAAACATCCTCGGAGAGATATGATATCTATATGTATATCTATAAGCCTAGACCCCTAATTTTGCCACAAAAAACTGGGAAAACTCAATGACTCGAGTATAAGCCTAGGGTGGAAAATACAGCAGCTACTGGTAAATTTCAAAAATAAAAATAGATACCAATAAAAGTAACATTAATTGAGACTAGGTTAAGTGTTTTTGAATATCCATATTGAATCAGTAGCCCCATATAATGCTCCATACAGTTCATGATGGGCCCCATAAGATGCTCCATCTATATATGAGGCATCGTGATTACTCGCTAATTCCGCCCCCTGCACAGTAGCTCCGCCCCCCACCACATCACCACACATAATCTGCCCCCAACCCATTACCACACACAATCCCGCCCCCACCACATTACCACACACAATCCGCACTACATCACCACACACAATCCCGCCCCCCACAACATCACCACACACAATCCCGCCCCCACCAGCACATCACCACACACTATCCCGCCCCCCCAGCACATCACCACACACAATCCAGCCCCCACACCCCATTACCTCACATAATCCCGCCCCCCACCACATCACCACACATAATCCCGCCCCCCACCACATCACCACACATAATCCCGCCCCCCACCACATCACCACACATAATACCGCCCCCCACCCCATCACCCCACACAATCCCGCCCCCCAACCACATCACCACACACAATCCCGCCCCCCACCACATCACCACACATAATCTCGCCCCCCACCACATCACTACACATAATCCCGCCCCCCACCCCATCACCACACATAATACCGCCCCCCACCCCATCACCCCACACAATCCCGCCCCCCAACCACATCACCACACAATCCCGCCCCCCACCACATCACCACACATAATCCCGCCCCCCACCACATCACCACACATAATCCCGCCCCCCACCCCATCACCACACATAATACCGCCCCCCACCCCATCACCCCACACAATCCCGCCCCCCAACCACATCACCACACACAATCCCGCCCCCCCACCACATCACCACACATAATCTCGCCCCCCACATCACCACACATAATGCCGCCCGCCCACCACATCACCACACATAATTCCGTCCCCTCAACATATTACCACACATAATCCCGCCCCCCACATTGCCACACGAGGCTCCGTCCCCCCACATTGCCACACGAGGCTCCGTCCCCCCACATTGCCACACGAGGCTCCGTCCCCCCACATTGCCACACGAGGCTCCGTCCCCACACATTGCCACACGAGGCTCCGTCCCCACACATTGCCACACGAGGCTCCGCCCCCCCCACATTACCACACGAGGCTGCGTCCCCCCACATTACCACACGAGGCTCCGTCCCCCCACATTACCACACGAGGCTGCGTCCCCACACATTACCACACGAGGCTGCGTCCCCACACATTACCACACGAGGCTGCGTCCCCACACATTACCACACGAGGCTCCGTCCCCACACCTTACCACACGCAGCACTTCCTTTCTATGTAATTCAACCCCTTCAGCCAAGGTAAACGTACATTAATTGCATCCGCATTCTCCCAAACAAAATGAGCCCAGAAGAGTCGCCAGGTCCATCTCACAGGCCGCAGGAAAATGATGCAGTAGCTGATCGACAACAACAATATTGACAAAATTGTAGGATTGGTTATCAACAACGAACACCTGAGCTGATTGATAAGGACAGAGAGATATCACAAGGTTTATATCAACTGAGCGACAGAAAGAGGGGAAGCTGATATATATAACCAGCGTCAACGAAGAAGGAATTTGACACCTGCGGAAGTTGAAAACAACAATGCCCATCGACGTAAACTGCCACCACCTTCGAGGTATGCAGCAAGAAATCCAGAGAATATACCCAGTGAACACCACGTGGGAAAGCGAGACGTTACGTGTAGTGATTGCGGTGCATCACACTTTTGGAAAGAAAAATTACACAGTGCAAAGTTTGCGTCGTGCTGCGGAAGTGGTACTATACACTTACATGAAGTAAATGAATATCCTCAGCAGTTTCAAGCATGGTTAACTGAAGATACGAACAAGGCCAAAAATTTTATTTTAAGTTAATTTACCACCTGCGTAAGCGCTATTGAATGTTGTCATTATTTACATTAGTTTAATCACCAGCAGCGTTAATTAGATAGCAATGAGCGTGCCGAGCGTTAGCTGGCTGGAAACAGCTAGTAATAAAATATGCCCCATATGATGCTGCACAAATGCTGATTATGGCCCCATAAGATGATCCATAAAAACATTTGCCCCTTATGCTGCTGCTGCTGCGATTAAAAAAAAATAAAAAGGCATACTCTCCTCTTGTCCTGAGCAGGAGGGGACACCGACACGTGTGATATTCACCTGTCCCCGTTCCACCGCCGCTCGCCGCTGTCTTCCAGCTCTCTGCAGTGACTGTTCAGGCAGTGGGCGCACAGTAAACACATCATCGCGCCCTCTGACCTGAACGTCACAGCCAGAGGACGCGGAAGGTGGAGCGGCGCGCAGCGGTGTAACGGGGACAGGTAAATATCGCATGGCTCACCCACCCCCCGTTATACTCGCCTGTTCTTGGCGCGCTCCCTGGCAGCTTGTCCAATGCGATGGTCTCTGACGCCGGCAGCTTGTTCCTGTGTTCAGCGGTCACTGGTACCGCTTATTAAAGTAATGAATATGCGCTCCATGCCTATGGGAGTAGAGTCGCGTCCATTTTCATTACTTTAATGAGCGGTACCACGTGACCGCTGGAGAAGCAGGGACATGCAGAGATGCGCCGAGAGCAGGTAAGTATGATTTGACAGCTGCCGCGCCCCCGACGACCCCCTGAAACAATGACTCGAGTATAAGCCGAAAGGGGCACTTTCAGCCTTAAAAATTGGGCTAAAAATCTCGGCTTATACTAGAGTGTATACGGTATTTGTATTGTCCCCTTATATACTTATACATGGTTATTAGATCGCCCCTCAGTCGTCTTTTTTCTAGACTAAATAATGCTAATTTTGCTAATCTCTCTGGGTATTGTAGCTCCCCCAACCCCTTTATTAATTTTGTTGCCCTCCTTTGTACTCGCTCTAGTTCCATTATATCCTTCCTGAGCATCGGTGCCCAAAACTGTACATAGTAATGTTTGAGACTATGGTCCCAGCTCTCTTCAGGTGATTAACACATCCTCCCGTGTAGTTCTGGACCAAATCCTGACCTTTCTCAGAATCATCCTTACCCCACGAGGTGAGATCTTCCATGGAGCCCCAGACCGAGGAAGATTGACAGTCATCTTGTGTTTTTTCCATATTCTAATAATTGTGCCATTAGTTTTCTTCTCATGAAGTTGCTTGCCTATTGTCCTGTAGCCAGTTCCCAGCCTTGTGCAGGTCTACAATTTGTCCGTAAACAGCTCTTTGGTCTTGGCCATGGTGGAGAGGTTGGAGTGTGATTGAATGTGTGGACAGTTGTCTTTTACACAGGTAAGGAGATAAAACAGATACAATTAGTGCAGAGTAAGAGGGCTTCTTAAAGAAAAACTAACATGTCTGAGAGCCAGAATTCTTGCTGATTGGTCGGTGATCAAATATTTCGTGCAATAAAATGCTAATTATGTAAAAATCATACAGTCTGGGTTTTTTTTTCTGGAGCAGCGGTGCTCTTGTAACGGTACCCCCCCTTTAGGATCCTTCTGTCTATGTGATCCCAGGCAGACATGATGATGCAAGATCACGGCTCCGGGGCCGGATCATCACCCTCAGATCTCCTGTATATGAGGGTTGTGTGGATCCTTCTGTCTCCATGTGATCCCAGGCAGTTGGGATGATGTGAGATCAGGGCTTCGGGGCCGGATCATCACCCCCAGATCTCCTGTGTATGAGGGTTGTGTGGATCCTTCTGTCTCTATGTGATCCCAGGCAGTTGGGATGATGTGAGATCACGGCTCCGGGGCTGGGTCATCACCCCCATATCTCCTGTGCATGAGACTTGTGCGGATCCTTCTGTCTCCATGTTTCATGTGATCCCAGGCAGACGGGATGATGTGAGGTCAGGGCTTCGGGGCTGGATCATCACCCCTGTGTCTCCTGTGTATGAGGGTTGTGTGGATCCTTCTGTCTCTTATGTGATCCCAAGCAGACGGGATGATGTGAGATCGGGGCTCCGGGGCCAGATCCTCACCCCCAGATCTCCTGTGTATGAGGGTTGTGTGGATCCTTCTGTCTGTGATCCCAGGCAGACGGGATGATGTGAGATAATAATAATAATCTTTATTTTTATATAGCGCTAACATATTCCGCAGCGCTTTACAGTTTTGCACACATTATCCTCACTGTCCCCGATGGGGCTCACAATCTAAATTCCCTATCAGTATGTCTTTGGAATGTGGGAGGAAACCGGAGTGCCCGGAGGAAACCCACACAAACACGGGGAGAACATACAAACTCTTTGCAGATGTTGTCCTTGGTGGGGTTTGAACCCAGGACTCCAGCGCTGCAAGGCTGCTGTGCTAACCACTGCGCCATCGTGCTGCCCACAGGGCCTCGGGGCCGGATCATCACCCCCCCCGGACTCCTTGTTCTTCTGAGACACTCCCCAAACTATGTGGATCTGACTCCAAGAAGTCTAACGCCTTTACCTAGACCTGGAGTGACCTGGAGTCAGCCATACGGCTGACAGCTTAGATGACGGTTGGCACACCATGTCCTTTTTCAATATTTTTGCACCTCAACCACTTTTGTAATTCGCTTTACTAGATAATGTTTCCTAAATAGTCCCATAAATCACGGAGTTTACAGAAAATACTACACTGGCCAATGAAAGACTCCCTTCAACAGTTCAATAATCTTTATTCCATTTTAAATATACAGCAATGAATAAACAGACTGGTGCTCTAAAGGTAACTATCTGACCTGTCATTGTGCCCTGTACAATGTGTTAAAATGGATGCTCTGTATATGGAGACATTAATACTATGGCCACATGAAGAAATCCACTGTCTGTACAGAAGGAAAACTAGAACCGAAAATGACAAACGTTTAATGAAATAAATATTATTTGTATCCTGGTGCAATGTCGCCCCCTAGTGGGGTAATACCCAAATAGCTGTGATGCATCTATATGTACAGCACTGGCAAACATTAAGAGACCACTGCAGAATGGTCAGTTTGTCTGATTTATCTCTTTAAAAGAACAATTTACTCAAAAATATACCTATATTCTACAAACTCCTGACAACATGTCTCAGAATTTCCAAACAATAAATTTTGTATTTTTTTTCACAAAAGTGGTCAAAATTAAAAAGAAAAAACAAAACAAACCCAGTGCTTTCAGACCTCAAATAATGCAAAGAAATCAAGTTCATAATCATTTAGAAACAACAATACTAATGTTTTACCCCAGGAAGAGTTCACAAATCAATATTTTGTGGAATAACCATGTGAAGGAAGCCCTGTTCCTCCCATGTCACCAATCCGTGACGTCACTACACAGGCACAGCTCTCCGGCGCTCCCTTTGTCTCTCAGGTCAGTAAGGGAACTACACCTAGAGCAAATGGCCGCCGGGGAGACTGCCCTGTTACCCACGCTGGGTATTCTAAGATTCGCAATCAGCGTAAAAGAGCTGTGACATCATATATTGTGAATGATGAATCCTGTGTTATCAGCTGTGTATGGAGTTGTTATATTTTTTAAATAAATATATTAACCCCTTTACCCCCGAGGGTGATTTGCTCGTTAATGACCGTGTCAATTTTAACAATTCTGACCACTGTCACTTTATGAGGTTATAACTCTGGAGCTTCAATGGATCACTGTGATTCTGAGATTGTTTTTTTCGTGACATTATGTGCTCCATGATCGTGGTAAAATTTATTTGATATGACTTGCGTTTATATGTAAAAGAAAAAACAAATGGAAGTTTGCAAAAAAAGTTGCAATTTTTAAACTCTTATGCCTTTAAATCAGAGAGTCATATCGTACAAAATGGGTAATATATAACATTTCCCACGTGTCTACTTTTCATCAGCTCAATTTTTGAAAAATGTTTTATTTTTGTTAGGACTTCATAAGCGTTAAAAGTTGACCGTCAATTTATCATTTTTCCAACAAAATTTACAAAACCGTTTTTTTTAGGGACCACCTCACATTTGAAGTGACTTTAAGGGGTCTATATGAGCGGAAATTTCCCAAAGTGACATCATTCTAAAACTGCACCCCTTAAGATGCTCAAAACCACATTCAAGAAGTTTATTAACCCTTCAGGTGCTTCAGAGGAATTTTTGGAATGCAGAAAAAAAATTTACATTTTAACTTATTTTTCACACTAAAATTACTTTGGATTCATTTTTATTTTCATAAGGGTAGCAGGAGAAATTGCACCATAGAATTTGTTGTGCAATGTCTCCTGAGTGTGCTGATACCCCATATGAGGGTGAAAACGTAAATCAAATTTATTTTAATACACACCTGAAACACTTCTTTGTGTAGCATCATAGGAAAGTCTCAAGAAATCAGCCAAGATATCAGGAAGGGAATTGTGGACTTGCACAACTCTGGTTCAGTTCCTCGGGTTCAATTTCAAGATACCTGAAGGTGCCTCGTTCATTTGTTCAAACAATTATGCACAAGTACAAACAAGATGGGAATGTCCAGCCATCATACCGCTCAGGAAGGAGACGGATGCTGTTCCCCAGAGATTAACGTGTTTTGGTCCGAGATGTGCATGTCAGCGCAAAAGACCTTGTGAAGATGATGGCGGATGCTGGTAAGATTGTGTCAATATTCTCAGTGAAACGAGTACTGTATCAAAATGGGCTAAAAGGCCACTCTTCCAGGAAGAAGCCATTACTCCAAAAGAAACATAAAAAAGCCAGGAACACAGACCTTAATTTTTGGAGACATGTCTTGTGGTCTGATTAAACTAAAATTGAACTTTTTGGGCATAATGGCCATCCTTACGTTTGGAGGAAAAAGGGAGAAGCTTGGAAGCCTAAGAACACCATCCCCACTGTGAAACATGGGGGGAGGCAGCGTCATCATGTGGGATTGTTTTGCTGCAAGAGGGTCTGGTGCACTTCACAAAATAGATGGCATCATGAGAAAAGTTTGTGTCAATACTGAAGCAACATCTGAAGACATCAGCCTGGATGTTTAAGCTTGGGCAGAAATGGGTCTTCCAAATGGACAACGACCCGAAGCATACTGCCAAAATGGTAACAAAGTGGCTTAAGGATAACACAGTCATTGTTTGGGGCTTCCATCACAAAGCCCTGATCTCAACCTTATTGAAAATTTATGGGCAAATCTGAAAAGGCTGGTGCGAGCAAGGCGACCTACCGACCTGGATCAGTTACACCAGTTTTGCGAGGAGGAACTGGCCCAAATTCCAACCAACTATTGTGAGAAGCTTGTCGAAGGAGATCCAAAACGTCTGACCCAAGTCATTCAGTGTAAGGGCAATGGCACCAAATACTAATAAAATGGATGGAAACTTCTGAGTTTGCAGTAAGTAATGAAGTAATGTAAATGCCTTAAAACATATTCTCTCTCTCTCTATTATTTTGGCATTTGGCAAATATTAATAACTATGGTAATCCTAATTGCCCTAAAACAAGAAAGGTTTATTCTGATTTTGTGTCAGATATTGAGAAGAACCTGCAGATGTGTCTTTTTATATAGTAGATGGAAACTTCTGGTTGGTTTCACCTGTATTTAGATGACGTTGAGCCATAAAAATCACATTTTACCCACAAAAAATGTTGTTTTGGGGCATTTTGCATTTTATGAAGGAAACAGGAGAAATTGCTCCATACAGTGTTTTGTGCAATTTCTTCTGAGTGCACCGATACCCCATATGTGGGGGAATACTACTTTTGTAGCACAGTGCAAAGCTCAGAAGAGAAGAGGCGCCATATTGGAGTTCAGATTTTACTGTTCTGGCTTGCGGGTGCCATGACCCACTGGCAGAGCCCTTGAGTTGCCAGGACAGCAGAAACCCCCATAAGTGACCCTATTTTACAAACTACACCTCTCGGCAAATTCATCTAGGGGTGTGTCACAGAATTTTATACCTTTTGGGTTGAGAAACAAAATTTACTGCATTTTTAACCACCAAAATTTTGTTTAACCCCTTCACCCCCGGAGCTGTTTTCGTTTTTCGCTCCCCTCCTTCCCAGAACCATAACTTTTTTATTTTTCTGTCAATATGGATATCTGAGGGCTTATTTGTTGCGGGACGAGATGTACTTTTGAACGATACCATTTGTTTTACCATGCCGTGTAGCAGAAAACGGGAAAAAAATTCCAAGTGTGATGAAATTGCAAAAAAAGTGCAATCTCACATTTGTTTTTTGTTTGGCTTTTTTGCTAGGTTCACCAAATGCTAAAACTAACCTGCCATTATGATTCTCCAGGTCATTACGAGTTCATAGACATCTAACATGTCTAGGTTATTTTTTATATAAGTGGTGGAAAAAAATTCCAAAATTTGCAAAAAAAAATTGCGCGATTTTCCGATACCCGTAGCATCTCCATATTTCGTGATCTGGGGTCAGGTGAGGGCTTATTTTTTGCGTGCCAAGCTGATGTTTTTAATGATACCATTTTTGGTGTAGATACGTTCTTTTGATCGCCCGTTATTACATTTTAATGCAATGTCGCGGCGACCAAAAAAACGTAATTTTGGCGTTTTGATTTTTATTCTCGCTACGCCATTTAGCGGTCAGGTTAATCCTTTGTTTTTATTGATAGATCGGGCGATTCTGAACGCGGCGATACCAAATATGTGTAGGTTTGATTTTTTTTTTTTAATTCTTTTATTTTGATTGTGGCGAAAGGGGGGTGATTTAAACTTTTATATATATTTTTTATTTTTTTTATATTTTTAAACACTTTTTTAATTTTGGCATGCTTCAATAGCCTCCATAGGAGGCTAGAAGCATGCACAACACGATCGCCTCTGCTACATAGAGGTGAAGTACAGATCACCTCTATATGTAGTAGAAATGGTCGTGTACTTTGAACGCCGACCACAGGGTGGCGCTCAAAGCATTCGGCCATCAACAACCATAGAGGTCTCAAGGAGACCTCTGGTTGTTATGGCAATGCACCGCTGACCCCCGATCATGTGACGGGGGTCAGCGGTGCGAGCACTTCCGGCCGCGCGGCCGGGAGCGCCAGTTAAATGCCGCTGTCAGCGCTTGACGGCGGCATTTAACTGGTTAATGGGCGCGGGCGGATCGCGATTCCGCTCGCGCTCGTTGCGCGCACATGTCAGCTGTACAAAACAGCTGACATGTCGCGGCTTTAAGGTGGGCTCACCGCCGGAGCCCACCTTAAAGCAGGGGATCTGCCAGCTGACGTACTATTCCGTCAGCTGGCAGAAAGGGGTTAATCACCAGATTTTACATTTTCATACCAGAAGTGGGTAAAATTGGCACCATATTGGCAATACCCCCATATTGTGACCCCGGCCATATGGCGAGACTCAGATGGGACAGAGTGCTATTTGCCTTCTGGAGCCCAGATTTTCGTAGAATAGTTTGTGGGCTCAATATACAGGGTCCCTAATTGCTAGAAGAGCAGAATCCCCCCCCCTCAAGTGACCCCTTTTTGGAAATTATACTATATACAGATGTAGTGACGATTTTGACTCAATGGGTGTTTTCCAGAAACAAGCAGCAGTGGATGTTGCAGAGTTAAAATTGCAAACTGCCTTTGTTGTAAGCGGTACATTGTAATGACTGGCTCTCATCGCATCAGAAATGCCAAACATGTGAACGCTAGATTTTTTAGGCACACTAGGGCTCAGAAGGGTAGGGGACATTTTTGATTTGGGAGCGCAATATTTGCTGAATTTCTTTTGAAAGTTCAGAACCCTTTTTGATTTTCCAGAGCCTTTGTACTACCAGTAATGTGGAAACCCCTTAATTTCCATTAACAAATGACGGACCTGAATGGGGACTTGCTTTTTTTGTGGATTGAGTTGAAGCTTTTATTGGGAATATTTTACATAGCATTTGGGGTCACATTTATCCTGTGCTCTACGCTGAGCACTTACTTTGGAGTTTCCATCTAAATCTCTGAATGATGTGATTCAGATGAAACCTCGAGGGATCCATTCACTATATTGAGGCAGCAGAGTTACTCTGGACTCCGCCTGGCCTCTGTTCAGCGTTGTCCTTCTTTTCACAAGTGCACAAAACTGGTTGACTGCACTTTTATGCAATCCTAAAAAGCCAAGACACCGCTGGATCACAGGCCAGACGGCGTCCACAGTGCCTATCAGCCTCATTATAGGGAATCTTCCTCCAGAGGTTCTGTCTGAATCACGTATTTTAGAGATTTACACGGAAATCCAAGTGCAAGCGCTCAGCGCAGAGCGATCTTTGGGAGGCAGAATGAACAAATCAACAGCAGGTGAAGAAATGGTTTTATTTTTTTACGCTGTTCCTCGTGCGGTATAAGTGATTAGGTGACTTTATTCTTCGAGTCAGTGCGATTACAGTGATGCCAGATTTATATCTGGTTTTTATGCTTGGTTGCTGTCACGCACTAAAAGATGCTTTTTCTTGCAAAAACTTGTTTTTGCATCCCCTTGTTCTGAGAGCTATAATTTTTTCCATATTTTGGTCCACAGAGTCATGTGAGGTCTTGTTCTTTGCGGTGCGAGTTGACATTTTTATTGGTCCCATTTTCGGGCACGACATCTGATCGCTTTCTGTTTCAATTTTTGTGAGGCAGAATGAACAAAAACCAGCAATTCGGGATTTTTTTGGGTGGGGGGTGTTTGTCGTTCTGTGTGTGGTAAAATTTATAAGGCTGTTTTATTATTCGGGTCAGAACGGTTACAGCGATACCTCATTTATATATTCTATGTTTTGGTGCTTTTACACAATAACTACTTTATGGAGAAAATAATAGTTTTTTGCTTTGCTTTATTCTGAGATCTATAACTTTTTAATTTTCTCGCTGATGGAGCTGTATGGCAGCTTGTTTTTTGCAGGATAAGATGACGTTTTCACCTGTACCATGTTTATGTATAATCGTCTTTTATCGCATTATATTCCACTTTTGTTCGGCGGTATGGTGATAAAGCATAGTTTGTTTTTTTGCCTTGATTATTATTTTTTATGGTGTTCACCAAAGGGGTTAACTAGTGGGACAGATATATAGCCTTGTTATCATTATCCTTATACTGCGATGGCCGCAGGTAACCGATACATTTATTCAAACTAAGCATGTCTTATGAGATTGAGCCTATTGGTGCCCTATTTTGGGCAAGACTCAAGGCGGATTAAGTTATCATGTATATCTATGTTAGGTGGTGTGTAGCGGCTTTGTAGATTGACTTCATATGGGATATTTGTTATATGATATAACATCTATATACATTTATGTTGACTAATCTCTGTAGATCAGCAGTGTTAGTGTATATATATATATATGTCACATTCTCTATTTTCTCTGTTGCTAGTCATTTTCTGCCCATGAGCAACAGAGTTGTTTTATTCACCTCTGTTGCATACTATATATGTGGTTATTCATAGTGAGATATATTTATACTCTATGCTATTTATGGAATGTTCCTGTTTGATATCCTAATAAAGCCAATTATTTGTTTTATACTATTTGATCGTGTTGTGACTTCACTGTCTCTGTTGGTAGTATGGTGGTTGATGGTGACTGATGTGGGCGGTGTGATGGTTGATGGTGGTGGCTGTTGATGGCGTGGTGGTTGACAGTGGTGACTGATGAGGGCGGTGTGGTGGATGATGGTGGTGGGTGTTGATGGCGTGGTGACTGATAAGGGCGGGGTGGTGGCTGTTGATGGCGTGGTGACTGATGAGGGCGGTGTGGTGGTTGGTGGTGACTGATGAGGGCGGTGTGGTGGTTGGTGGTGGCTGTTGATTGCATGGTGACTGATGAGGGCAGTGTGCTGGTTGATGGTGGTAGCTGTTGATGATGGCATGGTGGCTAATGATATCTGGCGTTGTGGTGATTTCTTTTCTAAATTCCCGTCTCCACAATGAGCGCTGTAGGATATGATTTATGTCTGTTTGTACAACTTTATCTTTTAATAACAGTTAACGTCTTTTTTTTTTTTTCTTTGTGCTTCATCATTCATTGGGTGGGAGCAGTCGGGTGAGTAACCTGGGAAGTTTCTCTGTTTCTTCTCGTCTTTTACAAAGTTTTGTCAATTCTGTGTGTGTAGAAGTTATTCCTTGTAGGAGCTCCGAAGTCGCCCCTTCATATTGGAGCTGAATTCCTGCTGGGATCTCTTACCTTATCATCAGGTGAGGTCACTAAGCCTCACGTTACTGCCTCCGCAAGCCCTGTGTGAACAAGCTCTGGTTTTAGCAAATGTCTTCAGATATATACTTTGTAAATGTTTTTCAACAAATATTAAAGGGAATCTGTTAGCAGGTTTTTGCCCCTTAATCTGAAAGCAGCGTAATGTAGAGGCAGAGACCTGGATTCCAGCCATGTGTCAATTACTGGGATGCTTGTTGTAGTTTTTATAAAATCACTTTTATCAGCAGGAGATTATTATTAGATGAAAACTGCTGCCAGGTAATCCAATCCCACCGCCAACGCTGATTGACCACTTTCTGCCTATGTACAGTGTACACAGAAAGCCGTCACTCATTAGTGTGGGCAGGGTTGTAAATAGAAAGCAACCAGTAGATGAGTGGTCGCCGCCGTAGTGAAAGCAGTCAGTGGTGTGGGCGGGGTAATACAGAGAAAGCAGCCAGTCAGTGGTGTGGGCGGGGTTATACATTGAGAGCAGCCAGTAAGGGGTGTGGACTGGGTTGTACAAAGAAAGCAGCCATTCCGGGTTGGGGGTGGGGTTGTACAGAGGAAGCAGCTGGTTGGGGGTGAGGTTGTACAGAGGAAGCAGCCGGTTGGGGGTGGGGTTGTACAAAGAAAGCAGCCGGTTGGGGGTGGGGTTGTACAAAGAAAGCAGCCGGTTGGGGGTGGGGTTGTACAGAGAAAGCAGCCGGTTGGGGGGTGGGGTTGTACAAAGAAAGCAGCCGGTTGGGGGTGGGGTTGTACAAAGAAAGCAGCCGGTTGGGGGTGGGGTTGTACAGAGAAAGCAGCCGGTCAGGGTTGGGGTTGTACAGAGAAAGCAGCCGGTCAGGATTAGGGGTGGGGTTGTACAGAGGAAGCAGTCAGTCAGGGTTGAGGGTGGCGTTGTACAGAGAAAGCAGCCAGCCAGTCAGGGTTTGGGGTGGGGTTGTACAGAGGAAGCAGCAGGTTGGGTGTGGGGTTGTACAGAGGAAGCTGTCGGTCAGGATTGGGGGTGGGGATGTACAGAGAAAGCAGCCGGTCAGGGGTGGGGTTGTACAGAGAAAGCAGCCGGTCAGGGTTGGGGGTGGGGTTGTACAGAGAAAGCAGCTGGTCAGGGTTGGGGGTGGGGTTGTACAGAGGAAGCAGGCAGTCAGGGTTGGGGGTGGGGTTGTACAGAGGAAGCAGTCACGGTTGAAGGTGGAGTTGTACAGAGGAAGCAGTCAGTCAGGGTTGAGGGTGGGGATGTACAGAGGAAGCAGGCAGTCAGGGTTGGGGGTGGGGTTGTACAGAGAAAGCAGCTGGTCAGGGTTGGGGGTGGGGTTGTACAGAGAAAGCAGCTGGTCAGGGTTGGGGGTGGGGGTTGTACAGAGAAAGCAGCCGGTTAGGGTTGGGGGTGGGGTTGTACAGAGAAAGCAGCCAGTTAGGGTTGGGGGTGGGGTTGTACAGAGGAAGCAGCCAGTCAGAGTTGGGGGTGGGGTTGTACAGAGGAAGCTGCCAGTCAGGATTGGGGGTGGGGTTGTACAGAGAAAGCAGCCGGTCAGGGGTGGGGTTGTACAAAGAAAGCAGCCGGTCAGGGGTGGGGTTGTACAAAGAAAGCAGTCGGTCAGGGTTGGGGGTGGGGTTGTACAGAGAAAGCAGCCGGTCAGGATTGGGGGTGGGGTTGTACGGAGGAAGCAGCCGATTGGAGGTGGGGTTGTACAGAGAAAGCAGCCGGTCAGGGTTGGGGGTGGGGTTGTACGGAGGAAGCAGCTGGTCAGGTGAGCTGATCTTCCACACATGGCTTTATCAATGTCCGGATATCTCGTCTTATGTGGAGTTATAGGTTGTGCAGCGTTTTTACTCCAACCATCAATGCCTACTTGTCTAATGTTTGAGATCATGAGAAAATCAAGCCTGGCCCCAATTCATATTGTGAGAAGACGAGCTAAACGTGAGCACCTATAAATCAGCATGTGTGGAACTGGTAATCAAGGGATTGGTAAATGTCTAACATGGGACCACCAACAATTGGCAAAGATTTACCCCTCATGTGGCTGCAGCTCTGGACACGGCCATAATGGGAGAAGCTGCGGATCTCCGAGGCGGGACCCTCATGGCCGGCGATGGCAGTGATATGGTCCTCCAGCCTAGGACTATTCCGGATCGTTTTCTCGGGTTGTTTGTGTCATAAAGTTTTCTGCATTACATAACTATTAATGTTGGTTCACAAACATGGAAGTCGTTCAGGGCAGTGGAGAAGTAGAAAAAATCCAACATTGATTCCAGTGTTGTCTGAGGTAACAGCAGGGGGAATCCTGCAGATCCCACCGCAGCCACATGATGGCCAGGGAGAACAGGGAGATCACACAGATCCCCACCGCAGCCACATGATGACCAGGGAGGACATCGGAGAGATCACACAGATCCCTCCGCTGCCACCTGGTGGCCAGAGAGAACATCGGAGAGATCAGGCAGATCCCACCGCTGCCATCAGTTTATCACAGAACTCTGCTGCCTCCCAATCGTCAGAACAATGACGCAGTTGGCTGATGAGTGATGGACGAGGCCGCAGCTGCTTCCACTACTAGGCCAGATATGGAGAACTCGCAGTGAACGTATGGTATATACCTCCGACTCCCAACGCATGGGATATGTGTGTGTGTATATAATAAGAAAAAAGGAAGGCAGCACTCCATTTACTTCAAGTGAATAAGTGGATTCATTCAGACCCACACGGTATGGTGATGTTTTGGCTCACACGGAGCCTTTCTCGAGCAGTGAATCAATGATACAGGTGAATATATATAGATTCAATTCACAATTTCCAATTAATAACAATCTCCATGTATTTTACAAAAAATGTATATAATGATACAAAATTGAATCCATGTGCAAAATGGCTGCCTCTCGTATAACTCTTGAAAGTACAAGTGCTTTAACGTGTGATGTATATCCGGACAGTATAACTTGATATGACCTAATTGCTGATAATTAGATTAGTAGTGCAGCAGATCATATAGATGCTAGATTCCCACATGGAGGATGTTTAAGAACCCCATATTCAGCGTTCTATAAAGTAAATAATACAAAAATGTTGGGGCTACAAGAGCCCAGCCAGCTCTCCGACAGACCACAGAAGCAGGTGAACTCGTCCCGACCCAGACGTTGCATCAGCTGAAGACATAAAAAATTTGGAAAATGTTCCAGCTCCTTCCAATAAAAAGTCCTTTATTTATCCATAGAGTTTGTAATAAAACAATCCCTGCTCACAGGGGGTGTGAACATGCGGCAAAAGCCTGCTGAAAGTGACGCGTTTCGATCTATACGATCTTCATCATGGCTATCTACATATCAATGCTAGGGAAGTGTGTATATATATAGTTCATTGACCTATCACAGTAACATTCCCAATCACATGATCACGATCGCAGGTCCTAGTAACACTACATAACAGAGACAGATTCATGAATGTACACACATTAAAACAACATAATTTGACTAAAATTTCAACAATAGTGGTACATAATTTCATTCCTTTTGTTCAATCCCAAAGGCGATCTGGTTTGTAAATTGTAAATCCAGTACGCCTCCCTCGTAAGGAGGCGTCTTTTAGGGTATGTGCACACGTTGCGGATTCTCTGCGGATCCGCAGCGTTTTTTGCAGTGCAGAAACGCTGCAGATCCGCAATTGATTTACAGTACAATGTAAATCAATGAGAAAAAAAAATGCTGTGCACACTTTGCGGAAAATCCACTGCGGAAACGATGCGGTTTAAAAGAAGTAGCATGTCACTACTTTCTTGTGAATCTGCAGCGTTTTTGTACCCATTCCATTATAGAAAACCGCAGGGGTAAAAAACGCAGCAAATCCGCAAGAAAACCGCAGCAAAAAGCACAAAAAAACGCTGCGGAACCGCACAAAAAACCGCAGGTGCATTTTCTGCCAGGAGAGACTGAATCCGCACCAGAAATTCCTAAGCCTAATCCGCAACGTGTGCACATAGCCTTAATGTCTCCTCCACGGGCTAAGTTAAGTCAGAAACCTCCGGAAAGAGATCACAACAATTTGACAGTCAAACAAAGAAAAGCTCTTTGTGACTTAAAAGAAATAAAAAACGTAGTTTTCAAAAAAAGTGATAAAGGAGGCATGATTGTTGTCATGAATGAAAATGACTATAAAGATAAAATACAGGAAATGTTGGCGGACAATAAAACTTAGGAGAAACTGAAGAAAAATCCCACCAAAGAGTATAATGAGAAAATAAATAAAATGATTGATGAATGCTTAAATTTGGGAGCACTTACTAAAAAACAAGCTGATTACCTGTTTGTACCATCTCCTGTGTTACCCATATTATATGGCTTACCGAAAGTGTATAAAGACGGACCATTGACTGAGACCCATAGTATCTGGCATGGGCTCAATGACTGAACACCTGTGCGAGTGGGTAGATTCGCTCTTGCAACCCATAGTAATCAGATCACCGGGCTATATCAAAGATTCAAGAGAAGTCCTAAGAATTTTTTCTAAAAAAAATTTGGCATAAGTTCTCATGGTTATGTTGCGATGTTATTTCCCTTTATACGTGCATTCCCCATGACTTAGCCATGAAGGCATTAGAATTTCATTTTGTTGCGTCTAATTTATATTCAGGACCTGGTTAATTTTGCTTTGCAGGTAACGTTTTTTTCTTTTCAAACACAATATTTTTTCTTTTGACAATTATATTTTTGATCAAAAAGCAGGAGTGCCTATGGGAGCGAGATACTCCCCGTCCTTGGCTAATTTGACCATGTCGTTTTGGGAAAAGTACATTTATTCAGTGGATAACCCGTATTTGATGGATCTCATTTGGTATGGCAGATACAGGTCCTTCTCAAAAAATTAGCATATAGTGTTAAATTTCATTATTTACCATAATGTAATGATTACAATTAAACTTTCATATATTGTAGATTCATTATCCACCAACTGAAATTTGTCAGGTCTTTTATTGTTTTAATACTGATGATTTTGGCATACAACTCCTGATAACCCAAAAAACCTGTCTCAATAAATTAGCATATTTCTCCCGTCCAATCAAATAAAAGTGTTTTTTAATAACAAACAAAAAAACCAACAAATAATAATGTTCAGTTATGCACTCAATACTTGGTCGGGAATCCTTTGGCAGAAATGACTGCTTCAATGCGGCGTGGCATGGAGGCAATCAGCCTGTGACACTGCTGAGATGTTATGGAGGCCCAGGATGCTTCAATAGCGGCCTTAAGCTCATCCAGAGTGTTGGGTCTTGCGTCTCTCAACTTTCTCTTCACAATATCCCACAGATTCTCTATGGGGTTCAGGTCAGGAGAGTTGGCAGGCCAATTGAGCACAGTAATACCATGGTCAGTAAACCATTTACCAGTGGTTTTGGCACTGTGAGCAGGTGCCAGGTCGTGCTGAAAAATGAAATCTTCATCTCCATAAAGCATTTCAGCCGATGGAAGCATGAAGTGCTCCAAAATCTCCTGATAGCTAGCTGCATTGACCCTGCCCTTGATGAAACACAGTGGACCAACACCAGCAGCTGACATGGCACCCCACACCATCACTGACTGTGGGTACTTGACACTGGACTTCAGGCATTTTGGCATTTCCTTCTCCCCAGTCTTCCTCCAGACTCTGGCACCTTGATTTCCGAATGACATGCAAAATTTGCTTTCATCAGAAAAAAGTACTTGGGACCACTTAGCAACAGTCCAGTGCTGCTTCTCTGTAGCCCAGGTCAGGCGCTTCTGCCGCTGTTTATGGTTCAAAAGTGGCTTTACCTGGGGAATGCGGCACCTGTAGCCCATTTCCTGCACACGCCTGTGCACGGTGGCTCTGGATGTTTCCACACCAGACTCAGTCCACTGCTTCCTCAGGTTCCCCAAGGTCTGGAATCGGTCCTTCTCCACAATCTTCCTCAGGGTCCGGTCACCTCTTCTCGTTGTACAGCGTTTTCTGCCACATTGTTTCCTTCCAACAGACTTACCATTGAGGTGCCTTGATACAGCACTCTGGGAACAGCCTATTTGTTGAGAAATTTCTTTCTGGGTCTTACCCTCTTGCTTGAGGGTGTCAATGATGGCCTTCTTGACATCTGTCAGGTCGCTAGTCTTACCCATGATGGGGGTTTTGAGTAATGAACCAGGCAGGGAGTTTTTAAAAGCCTCAGGTATCTTTTGCATGTGTTTAGAGTTAATTAGTTGATTCAGAAGATTAGGGTAATAGGTCGTTTAGAGAACCTTTTCTTGATATGCTAATTTATTGAGACAAGTTTTTTGGGTTATCAGGAGTTGTAGGCCAAAATCATCAGTATTAAAACAATAAAAGACCTGACAAATTTCAGTTGGTGGATAATGAATCTATAATATTTGAAAGTTTAATTGTAATCATTACATTATGGTAAATAATGAAATTTAACACTATATGCTAATTTTTTGAGAAGGACCTGTACATCGACGACACCCTTATTACTTGGGGCGGCGATGTGTCTGCCATACCGAAATTCATGGAATACATCAATGAGAATGATTATGGGATTAAATTCACCCATAGACATGATAAAAATCAAATTTCATTCTTGGATTTGGAATTAAGTGGGATTGGGGGCGAAATAATAAATAGCAAAATGCACACCAAACCTATTAGTGGGAACACAGTCTTGCATGCCAGAAGCAGTCATCCCACACACAATAAAGTCAATACCAATTGGGGAGTTCACGAGACTTAAGAGAAATTGCAATAAGGATGAGGATAGGATCAAGGAATTTGATATTCTTGAAAACAGATTGATTGAGCGCAAATATCCCCAATGGTGTCTAAATAGAGCTCGAAATATAGTGGACAAAAAAGAAAGAGTTAAGGTACCTTCACACTAAACGACTTTGCAGCGATAACGACAGCGATCCGTGACGTTGCAGCGTCCTGGATAGCGATATCGTTGTGTTTGACACGCAGCAGCGATCTGGATCCCACTGTGATATCGCTGGTCGTTGCTGAAAGTTCAGAACTTTATTTGGTCGTCAGATCGGCGTGTATCGTCGTGTTTGACAGCAAAAGCAACGATGCCAGCGATGTTTTACAGTGGTAACCAGGGTAAATATCGGGTTACTAAGCACAGGGCCGCGCTTAGTAACCCGATATTTACCCTGGTTACCATTGTAAAAGTAAAAAAAAAAACACTACATAGTCACCCTCTGATGTCTGTCACGTCCCCCGGCGTCCGCGCTGCTGCTCAGAGCTTCCTGCACTGAATGTGTCAGTGCCGGCCGGAAAGCAAAGCACAGCGGTGACGTCACCGCTCTGCTGTTAGGGCCGGCGCTTACACAGTGCAGGGAAGCGGACGCCGGGGACGCGAATGTAAGTATGTAGTGTTTTGTTTTTTTACATTTACACTGGTAACCAGGGTAAACATTGGGTTACTAAGCGTGGCCCTGCGCTTAGCAACCCGATGTTTACCCTGGTTACCCGGGGACTTCGGCATCGTTGGTCGCTGGAGAGCTGTCTGTGTGACAGCTCTCCAGCGACCACACAGCGACGCTGCAGCGATCGGCATCGTTGTCGATATCGCTGCAGCGTCGCTTAGTGTGAAGGTACCTTTAATCTATTAAAACAGAATACTAATAACAAAATAAATAGGGAAATAAGAAAAGAAAAAACATTTGTTTGTCTCCAATATAGCCCTCAATTTGGGGACATCAAGTCCATTATTTACAAGTGACTACCCATATTGCAAGAAGATGAGGAGATTTCCAAAATCTTGAGCAAAGGAATCAATGTAGTTGCTCGGAGAGCCCCAACAATTGGCAATATAATCTCGCCTGGTCTATTTTTATCTAAATCAAAATCTCAAACACGGCTAGACATTAAGAGACGTCTCCTTACGAGGGAGGCGTACTGGATTTACAATTTACAAACCAGATTGCGTTTGGGATTGAACAAAAGGAATGAAATTATGTACCACTATTGTTGAAATTTTAGTCAAATTATATTGTTTTAATGTGTGTACATTCATGCACCTGTCTGTTATGTAGTGTCACTAGGACCCGCAATCGTGATCATGTGATTGTGAATGTTACTGTGATAGGTCAATGAACTATATATATACTTCCCTAGCAATGATATGTAGATAGCCATCATGAAGATCGTATAGATTGAAACGCGTCGCTTTCAGCAGGCTTTTGCCGCATGTTCACACCCCCTGTGAGCAGGGATTGTTTTATTACAAATTCTATGGATAAATAAAGGACTCTTTATTGGAAGGAGCTGGAACATTTTCCAAATTTTTTACATTCTATAAAGTAAACTGCGCATGTCACTGCGTCATTAACCCGTCTCTGATTATCAGCCATTCCTATCGAAAAACGGCCTATTTCCTCTCGTGCAGGCACGCTTCATCATTTTTGACGCGTCAGTGCCATATTGGTTGAGGTACATCATATGGTTGGGGAATCTACTGTTCATGTCATACTTGTTTTAGTAAGCGCCAATCATAATCTGTGTGTGGCAACATCCAGCGCATGCACACTCTCATAAACGGGAAACTTCTGATGGGGCGAGCTTCTGACCCTACAGTGCGCTTCTGCACACCCTTACTTACTTATTTTTAACCACATTGCCACTTTCTTAACCCATTCTTTCAAATACTTTGTTTCTCTAGTCACCTTCCACGATAGCAGCATCGGAAGATGTCTCCCCGCCCTAATGGGGGATAGAAAATGCAGAGGTTAAACACCCTCTCTTTCCTGTAACCACCAGTGTTTTTCCTGTCCCCTATGGGGCATGAAGAGGTCCTGCTGTGGTGCTGCCGTGACCGGAATACCCAGTTTCGTTTACCTATAGCCGGGCAGCTGGGGTTTGGGGGCTCCGCTCTCCTCCCTCCAAAAGCTGCTCCTTGTCACCATGCGACTCGGGACCCTCCTTTTCCGCCCCTCCCGCGCCCCCTCCAGAGGTAAAGCAGGGTGGTGATGTGCGGCCCGGGGTCCTCAAGCTCCCCGGCTTCCTCCTCCTTCTTGGCGCGGGCTCTGATACGTGCGCACCGGAATTGACGCTATCCCGAACTTCCGGTTTACTTTCGGTGCGTTCCCGCGTGGAACGCAGGTGCGCCCGGCATCACCGCTGGTTCTACGGAGTCCGCTGCCACATGGAGCGTTCCCGGGTTTAGCCCCCCCCCCCCCCCCCCCCACACACCCCACACACACACACACACACACACACACACACACACACACACACACACACACACACACACACACACACACCACCTGCCGACCTGGGAGAGGAGGAGCACGGAGCAGATGACACTGAGACCTCGATTATTTAATCCTGGTCGGGTGATGCCACCAGGTAAGGCCCACTGTCTGTTTGTGTGATTGTGGACGGACAGACAGACCATGGACGGCGACAAAATCCCCCTCTCTGCTGAGCCCAGCGTCCTCCCTCCTACTGTAAGTAGTGGATGATGGTCCCTTTCCTCTAGATGGCTTAATAGGCTTAGCTCCCTTCTCTCTTTCTTTTAGGGAGACAAGACCCCTGCCCCTAAGAAGGATAAAACGTCCAGCCACAAGTGTGGTGTATGTGCTACCAGGCTTCCTTCCTCATACAAGAAGCTTTACCAATCCTGCACTGACGAGGTGTTACGTGCCGAACAACCCTCCCTGTTTGAAAGTATCAAGTCCCTCATTAAACAGGAGGTCCAGTCCTCGGTATCGGCCCTTTCCCATACCTTATTACCACATCCCCTCCTCCAAAAAAGAGGAAATTAGCATCTGTGGAGTCTTGATTCAGATTCTGGCGAATTACGTACTTCTGACTCAGAGGATATATGGGAGAATGAGGGCTCCACTTCCACCCCCAAGGATGATACTAAACAATATTATTTCTCCTCAGAAGACATACAAGAATTAATTAGTATGGTGAGGGGTACAATGGGGGTTGAGGAAGAGGAGGTGAAACAATCTGTACAGGACGAAATGTTTGGGGGCGTCATACCTAGGAAGCTAAAGAGATTTCCCGTGCATGAAAATGTACAGAGCCTCATTTTTCACGAATGGGACTGTCCAGAGAAGGGGCTTAGTGTTCCCTCTGAATTAAAAAATCACTTGCCGTTAGACGGGGATATTTCCTTTTGGGATACCCCCAAGGTAGATGTATAGGTATCTAGAGTGACAAAAAAGACAGCCATCCCATTCGAGGACTCCTCTCAACTCAGGGGCCCCATGGATCACAAAATCGAAAGCCTGCTAAGGAGATCCTGGGATACCTCCTAAAAACGAACATAGCATCTACTTGTGTGGCTAGATCACTGTTTCGCTGGCTCCGAACCCTGGAGGATCACCTAACCCAGCCCTAGATGATATCTTACACAAGGCTACGGACAAAAAGAAGGCACTTCCTGAACAGAGGAATTCCAAGAAACGTTTTTTTCGTTCCCCCAAAGATCAGACTTCCCAAAGAGAATTCAAAGGGAAAGGCAAAACGGGCCGCTGGAGTTATCCCAAAGGGGGGAAGGGCAGGTATATCCTTGTCCCCCAACACCAGCAAACCCCTGACAAACAGTGACTACTCCCTGTCAGGTGTCGACTCTCGAGCTTCATCAACCAATGGCGGACCATCTCCTCAAGCCAGTGGGTTCTCCGTACCATCTAGGATGGATTAAAACTAGAGTTCGAGAGTCCTCCCCCTCATTACAAAATCTCCATTCCCAGGACGCACTATTATCGGTCTTCAGGATTTACTACGGGCGGAAGTAATTTCACCTGTACCGCAACAAGAAACAGGCAAAGGCCATTATTCTCGCCTCTTCTTAATCAAAAAACCTTCAGGGAAGCACAGGCACATTATCAACCTGAAGCCCCTAAATCGCGTAATCACATACAGGAGATTCAAGATGGAATCGATCAAGTCGGCTATTCCCCTTATTGGCCAGAACTGGGTGATGGCTACAATAGATTTTGAGGGACGCCTATTACCCATGTTCCCATCCATCAAAAGTACTGGAAATTCCTCAGATTTGCAATTTCCCAAGATCATCAAATTAGCCATTATCAATTCAACATTTTCCTGTTTGGCATCCCATCAGTACCTCGAGTGTTCACCAAAATCATGACTGAAGCAGTGATCTTCATTCGACATCAGGGGATTTGTATACCATACCTGGACGACTTCCTCATTGTCGCTCCAGCCGTCTCCCATCTAAACTCCGATGTGACAAGGACACTAGAATTCCTGGAAACCTTGGGTTGGATCCCAAACCTGGAGAAATCAGACCTTCTTCCCTCCACAAAGAAGAAATTCCTAGGGGTCCTGGTCCTGTTAAATTCAGAAGTAAGGAAATCCTTCCTGCCCAGGGAGCGTCAACTCGACCTGGTGCAAAAGATCTCAGAATACAGAGTCCTCAAGGCCCCCCACCCTTCAGCACTCTGTCTATCCTGGGTTCCTTAACATCCTGCATCCAGATGGTATCCTGGGCCCAAGCCCATACAAGAGCTCTTCAGACACATGTACTCTCATCCTGGGACAGACAGCAGAACTTCTTAAACAAACAAGTTCCTCTTGCCAATCACGTCAAGTTATCCCTGGCATGGTGGCGATGCTGCCGGAATCTCCAACAAGGGGTCAGCAGGGACCAGCTTCCCCTAAAGATACTTGCATCAGATGCCAGTCGAAGGGGATGGGGAGCCATGGTGGAAAAGACCCACTTCCAGGGCATATGGTCCCCAGACACCAGAGCCAGTTCATCCAACTTCTGAGAGCTGAAGGTGGTGGATCAGGCACTGAAGGCCGCATCTGCTCTTGTCCACGGTCATCATGTGCGAATATACTCCGACAATATGACCACGGTAGCGTACCTCCGTCACCAGAGGGGCACGAAATTCACAAAATTAAAATTGATGGCTGCAAAAAAAAATTTTCCTGGGCGGGAAAACACCTCCTGTCCATCACTGCAGTCCATCTAAAAGGATCCGTCAATATCCAGGCAGATTTTCTCAGCAGGAAGGATGTACATCTGGGGGAATGGTGCCTAGACCAGGAGGTCTTCCTCTCTCTAGTAATACGATGGGGGATCCCGGATGTGGATTTATTCGCCAACAGCCAGAATGCAAAAGTAGAAACATATTTCTCCCTTAACACCGCGAACAGAGCATGGGGCATAGATACCTTTTCCCACCCCTGGAGGTTCAACTTCTCACCTTTCCACCAATCCCGATCCTGGCAAGGACAATACAAAAAATTCATTCCAATAGGGTCACGATGATTGATTGCCCCCATGTGGCAAGGAAGGAGCTGGTACAGTGCCCAGGAGGGTCCACTACCACTATCTCAGAAGGACGAACTCCTTCGTCAAGGTCCCCTGTTACATCTGAATTTACATAGGTTGAACCTTGAAAGTAACCACTTCATGGAACCAAAATCCCATAAATAACCAATGTAGAAGATGGTAAAATATATTAAAGGGTTAAATTAAACTCATATATTGAGGGTAATCGCACTAACAATAATGAGTCACACACTGAAAAAAATTTACGATCAAAGAAACCCAAAGAAATATGTATAGAAATATATAAATATTTTTATTTTCAATATATTAAATATACCAGGACATTTGGCAAAAGGCCAAGGCAAAGAGATGGATGCAAGACACAAAGTGCACGAAGGAAACGCAGGGGTGCAGTACTGGGGGTACAAGCAAATTACATCAGAGACTATGCTCAAATAAAGATAACAAAAATGAACTTTACCAGCACGACTAATGATAGTCACATACAATATAAACATCATGCGAAGCCCAATCATAAATAGATACCAAGGATGGAAATATTAAGATTATAATGAATAAGGGCGAAGCAGGATATACTTTACCTAAATAAAGCTGGAAAGATTCGTACCGGCAGCGTGCACCCACCCCGACGCGCGTTTCGGCGTGATCGCCTTTCTCAAGGGGTGAAGTAAAGAAGGGAAGTATGGGTATAAGAAGAACCAACCACCAATCACATTACGTGATACATTAACACAGTTTCCTCGTAAGCCAATGGTGAATCGCCACTCATTAGAGTTGATCGCGTCATAAGGCCGCGACTCAATCACATGACTGATCAGGTCACGCGACCAAGTCGCCGCACCTCCGTCAATGACGCGTGTAGCACTACGGCAACCAGGGACGCAGGACGGCGCCGGCGTCACGTGCAAGGCGAGTGGGGATCACCATGCAACCAGAAGACGCCGGAAGCCGACCAAACGGGCCCGGAGCCGCAGTGCGCACGCGTGCTGACGGTTAAAGGTAACGTACAAATATAATACAAAGGGTACAGATATAGAGTATAGATGGCTGCGGATGACAAAGATAAGGAAATCAAGCATACAAGATAAATTAGGCCATGAAGGACATAATATGATGACATAATGAAATAACATATAATGATATTTGTATTGTTAATACGTCCATAAATAGCGATGGTAAAGCTGATGTTAATTATCTTGATTGATGTTGATCTCATCAATCAAGATAATTAACATCAGCGATCAACTCTGAGTGGCGATTCACCATTGGCTTACGAGGAAACTGTGTTAATGTATCACGTAATGTGATTGGTGGTTGGTTCTTCTTATACCCATACTTCCCTTCTTTACTTCACCCCTTGAGAAAGGCGATCACGCCGAAACGCACGTCGGGGTGGGTGCACGCTGCCGGTACGAATCTTTCCAGCTTTATTTAGGTAAAGTATATCCTGCTTCGCCCTTATTCATTATAATCTTAATATTTCCATCCTTGGTATCTATTTATGATGGGCTTCGCATGATGTTTATATTGTATGTGACTATCATTAGTCGTGCTGGTAAAGTTCATTTTTGTTATCTTTATTTGAGCATAGTCTCTGATGTAATTTGCTTGTACCCCCAGTAGTGCACCCCTGCGTTTCCTTCGTGCACTTTGTGTCTTGCATCCATCTCTTTGCCTTGGCCTTTTGCCAAATGTCCTGGTATATTTAATATATTGAAAATAAAAATATTTATATATTTCTATACATATTTCCTTGGGTTTCTTTGATCGTAAATTTTTTTCAGTGTGTGGCTCATAGGTTGAACCTTGCGGCCTGGCTACTGAAGCCAAAATACTAAGAGCAAGGGGTCTGTCTGATGAAGTAATTCAAACACTTCTGAAAAGCAGGAAACCAGTGACTAACGCCATATATGGCAAAGTATGGAAAAAATTCTCATCTTGGTGTTCTCCAGATCCATTCCATCCAAATATTTCACAGATACAAGACTTCCTTCAGAAGGGCCTTGATATGGGACTCAGACCTAGCACCTTTAAAGGTTCAGGTCTCAGCTCTTAGTTCTTTTTTTCGACCAGAACTTAGCTAGTCATCATTGGGTAAAACGCTTCATGACATCAGCCATTAGAATCCGTCCCAGAGTTCATAATCGCACTCCCCCTTGGGATCTTAATTTGGTTCTTAATAGCTTAAACCAAAACCCATTTTAGCCTTTATCAGAAGCTAGTTTAAAGATTCTTACTCTTAAAACTGTCTTTTTAGTGGCAATTACTTCCGCTAGGCGAATAGGAGAACTACAGGCCCTATCTATGCAGGAGCCTTACTTAACTGTAACAACAGATAGTATTATCGTCTGTCTAGACACTACTTTCATGCCTAAAGTAACCTCAGATTTTCACAGAGGTCAGGACATAGTGTTGCCCTCATTCTGACCAAATCCTTCCACCACAAAGGAAGAGTCCTTCCACACCCTTGATGTTCGAAAGGTAGTTCCCCATTACCTCCAACAGACTGAGAGCTGGAGGATGGACCGGAATTTTTTCATTTAACGCACTGGAAGGAACAAGGGCAAGAAGGCGGCTAAAAACACGATCGCTAATTGGATCAAGCAAGCCATATCTCTCGCATACTCATCACAGAACTTATCTCCTCTGTCATCATTAAAGGCCCATTCTACACGTTCGGTATCGACATCATGGGCGGAGAGAGGAGACGCATGTTCGGAGCAAATATGCAGTGCCGCCACCTGGTCTTCAAGTTCACCAGGCATTACAGACTAGATTTTAATAGGGATTTAACATTCGGCAGACGTGTTCTTCAGGCTGTTGTCCCTCCCTAAGAAATTAGATTGTTGATATTACTCGATGCTGCTGTCGTGGAAGGTGACTAGAGAAAATAGAATTAGTCTTACCGGTAATTCGGTTTCTAGGAACCTTCCATGACAGCACTAATTTCCTCCCCTATCTGATATTCTTATTGGATGATTCCTGCACTTGAGTGGTAACTATACATACTACTGTGTCCAGACAAAACACTGGTGGTTGCAGGAAGGGGAGAGTATTTAACCTCTTTGTGTTTCCTGTCCCTCATTAGGGCGGGAACACATCCTCCGATGCTGCTGTCGTGGAAGGCTCCTAGAAACTGAATTACCAGTAAGACTAATTCTATTTTTCATTAGTGGCTATTTGATATTGGTGGGGTATTGTATTAACTCCTACCCTGGAAAACTGGACAGTCCTCTGTATGGGTCACTTCCAGATACCAATGGGAGTTATGTGGCCCTCTCAGACCATCATCTCTCCACAAAGGTGTCCATTAAGGTAGATCGGGTGCAGACAGCCATCTCATCACAATAATCCCCAAGCTGAAGTGTATAAAACGAGAACAATATAGAAATATAAAAAAGGCGGTGTTAATCCCCATTCTTAGTAGACTTTGACTGACCATCAATGACAGAAAATTATTTTCACATATCTAACTGACAGACAAAGCCATCCACACCCTGTCTCCTCCATACATCTGTGACATGGTCTCCCGGTACCTACCTACACGCAAACTGCGATCCTCACAAGATCTCCTTCTCTACTCCCCTCTTATCTCTTCTTCCCACAACCGCATACAAGACTACTCCCGTGCTTCCCCCATACTCTGGAACTCTCTACCCCAACACATCAGACTCTCGCCTACCATAGAAACCTTCAAATAGAACCTGAAGACTCCCCTCTTCTGACAAGCCTGTAGCCTGCAGTGATCCTCAACCTACTGAACCGCCGCACTACCAGATCTACCCTCTCCAAGTGTATCCTCACCCATCCCCTGCAGACTGTGAGCCCTCATGGGCAGGGTCCTCTCTCCTATTGTATCCTCATCCATCCCCTGTAGACTGTGAGGCCTCACGGGCAGGGTCCTCTCTCCTATTGTATCCTCATCCATCCCCTGTAGACTGTGAGCCCTCACAGGCAGGGTCCTCTCTCCTATTGTATCCTCATCCATCCCCTGTAGACTGTGAGCCCTCACAGGCAGGGTCCTCTCTCCTTCTGTACCTGTTAGTGCCTTGTTTTGCTCATGTTTATTGTACTTGTCTATAATTGCCCTTTCCATGTGTAAAGTGTCATGGAATAAATGGCACTATATAAATGTATAATAATAATATTTAATAATAATTAATAATAATAATAATAATCACAAAAACTTTATTTACTAAAAATTACAAGATCTATTAAATTCCTGTCCTCCATATGACCTCAGATCCTCATGGGTAGGTATGTGTAGTGATGTATCTGAAAAAATAAACATACATCACAATTAAAAAGATTATTATTTCTTATTAAATATTCTTAGAATATATCGAACATCCCAAAGGAAATCAAAAGCCCATTTATATTACTAAGGACATGGTACATCATGAAGGAAGAAATGAAAGGATTACACCACTGAAATCTGATTACATTACGGAGTGAACTTTAAAGTCCACATTCAGACCCATTGATTAAAGGGTATTTAACTCACAGATCCATTTCAGTTCCCTACACTTAAGGTACCGTCACACTAAACGATATCGCTAGCGATCCGTGACGTTGCAGCGTCCTCGCTAGCGATATCGTTTAGTTTGACACGCAGCAGCGATCAGGATCCTGCTGTGATGTCGCTGGTCGCTGAATAAAGTTCAGAACTTTATTTGGTCGTCCGATCGCCGTGTATCGTTGTGTTTGACAGCAAAAGCAACGATACCAGCGATATTTTACACTGGTAACCAGGGTAAACATCGGGTTACTAAGCGCAGGGCCGCGCTTAGTAACCCGATGTTTACCCTGGTTACCAGCGTAAAATGTAAAAAAAACAAACAGTACATACTTACATGCGTCCCCCGGCGTCCGCTTCACACACTGACTGAGCGCCGCAAAGTGAAAGTGAAACCACAGCACAGCGGTGACGTCACCGCTGTGCCCTGCTACTGCCGGCGCTCAGTCAGTGCAGGAAGCGGACGCCGGGGGACGCATGTAAGTATGTACTGTTTGTTTTTTTTAAATTTTACTCTGGTAACCAGGGTAAACATCGGGTTACTAAGCGCGGCCCTGCGCTTAGCAACCCGATGTTTACCCTGGTTACCCAGGGACCTCGGCATCGTTGGTCGCTGGAGAGCGGTCTGTGTGACAGCTCTCCAGCGATCAAACAGCGACGCTGCAGCGATCGGCATCGTTGTCGCTATCGCTGCAGCGTCGCTTAGTGTGACGGTACCTTTAAAGGGAACCTGTCTGTAGGATTGTGCACAGTAACCACAGGCAGTGTCGGTGCCGTTATACTGATTACAATGATACCTGGTGATGAAATCCGTCTTGTGGTTGTTTCTTAATCTTTATTTTCAGTTTTGTGTCAATGATATGCTCGTGCCCTAGGGCGGGGTTGGTGTATGTGGCTCTCTGATTAGCTATTCATAATGCAGACTGTTGACAGGTCACTGAGCCCTCACTGCCCCGCCCCCTAGTTTGCATAATGAATTCCATCACATACTGCATAAAAAAAGCCCTTTTGCAGGCGGCTGCCGTGGCCCCTGGCTGCAGCATAATCGCATGGTAACTGAGCACTTAATCCCTTTTTTCAGATTTACTTGAGCGAGGGAAAAGTCATTTTGAAAATGGTGCCCGTCGCTACTGCACAGTAGCAGCTATCTGTTTATACGGAGATCCGATAGCTGCTATTGCGCACGCAGCGCCATCTTACTGGAGAAGAAGAATAAAATGTCCTCAACCAAGTTGGCGCCGCCTGAGCAATAGCAGCTATTGGATCTTCATATAAACAGCTGCTACTGCGCAGGCGCGGCGGGCGCCATTTTCAAAATGACTTTTTTTTTTTTCCCCCAGTAAATCTGAAAAAAGGTAAAGAGTATGTCAGGTATTCATTATGCAAACTAGCGGCGCCGACCTAACACTGTATAGGTTACTGTGCACAATCCTGCTGACAGGTTCCCTTTAAGAAGTAGCGCCCTATCTCCTCCACTGCTGCGGAATTGTAGCAATTATTCTAAATCTTAATTGTTTCTCCGTATGTTTAAACTCCGTAAAGTGTATTGTCAAATCTATCACAGGTTGTCACCAATTCACCATGTTACCTGAACACTGGAGGAGGTAATGACACAATCCCAGTTACATGTCAGGAAGTCCCTTATCACGTATGTTTTGGGGGTACGTGAATTGCAAAAAAAAATTACCTGTAAGCCTGAGGACAATTCACACACGACAAAAATGGAAAGCAGCCAGTACCTACACACGTGGGCCGTATTTAGAGTTTGTGCCCCCCTAGGCCCTTTTAGTGCTGCCTCCCCCATTGGTGAGTATGACCAATGCAGACACTGTCGGCAGTGAATTAGGCTACTTTCACACCAGCGTTTGCAGCAGATATTAAAGACGAAATGTGGAAAAAGTGTTTCTGCATTTAGGACCATGGCACGGGGGAGAGAACCTGGATATATCAGCAGCACCCAGGGTGTAGGATTTGGGGCAATTTTAATGACAAAAATGACTTGTGAATAAAACAGGTGATAAATCTTATAAATGAGTGCTTAGTAGTAGTGTAATAAATGCTGTAAGAACAATGGAGATTCCTCCTGCTTTGTCCCGGCTCCACACCTTCCTGGGAGCAAACATTGCCCATGTGCACACAGGCAGGGCTGCCACTAGGAATTTCAGGGCCCCCTTAAGACTCCACCCAAGCTCCACCCCAGCCCCGCTTCCATCCCTCGAACTGTCCAGTCCCAATGCTCTTGGGAAAACTCCACTTCTCACCAGTCACACATTAACCATTCCCATCACCAGATCACACATATAGCCAGCAGCTTTTGTTTTGGCCAAAAGATTTTTTTTAAGCGGCCACCATGACAAGGTTGACTCATTTGGCCGAGCCCTACTCTACTCTGTACTATTAATCATTTGTTAAACTATCCAATACAATTTAGGTATATTTTTATGTATTTTTCAATTTTTGAAATGACCAATAATAACACATACAAGGGGCAAATACCACCACACCATGAACAGACACCATATTACCACCACATAGAGACCTATAATACCACATACAAGGAACAAAGACCACCACATCATGTCCAGATCACATATTACCACCACAGTGCCCGAATAATACCACATACAAGGAACAAATATCACCACACCATGACCAGACCACATATTACCACCACATGGTGACCAATAATATCACATACAAGGAACAAATATCACCACACCATGGCTTTACAACATATCACCACCACATAGTAACTGAACACTACAATACTGATCATTAATAAAAAAAAAAAAAAATACCAATATCACCATAAGTGCCATTATACACAGGAGATCTGTACTTGGTATGCAGTGTCTGTATACAGGTAATACAGTGATCACCAGTGATATTATACACAGGAGCTCTGTATATAGTGTAAAGGTAATACAGTGATCACTTGTGACATTGTACACAGGACCGCTGTATATAATATACAGTGTATAGTGTCAGTGTACAGGTAACACACTGACTCACCAGAGACGTCTCTAGGTGAAGTTCTTCATCTTTGCTTTTCATCTTCATCCAGCACAGACCGCCATCACTTCTTCCAGCCAGGGCTCATCTCTGCAGAAAATAACACATTTATCTAGAGCTTCGCTTTCAGAACACATTACTTAATTTTTTCCCAAATTCTAAACTACATCAGATGAAGATGAAGAAAAAAAGTGAGTGTCGCTCTGCACAGTAACAGGACCCCCCCCCCCCATTTAAAACCGTATCCTCAAAAAATAAAATAAATACATCACTGCAGTAATAATATCTCTTAATTAGCCCCTATTGTAATAATATCCCCCATCCTGGCCCCCGTGTGTCTCATTCCTGGCTCCAGCCATATGTTCTCCCATCTTGCCCTCATGAGTATCCATTCTGCACCCATGTGATCTCCCCATCCTGCCCCATTTGTCTCCATCGTATCCATCGTGCCCCATGTCTCCATCCTGCCCCATCTGTCTCCATCCTGTCCCAATGTCCTTCCCCATCTGTCTCCATCCTGCCCCATCTGTCTCCATCCTGCCCCATCTGTCTCGGTCCTGCCCCATCTGCCTCCATCCTGTCCCATCTGTCTCCATCCTGTCCCATCTGTCTCCATCCTGTCCCATGATCCTGCCCCATCTGTCTCCATCCTGCCCCATGATCCTGCCCCATCTGTCTCCATCCTGCCCCATCTGTCTCCATCCTGAACCATGATCATGCCCCATCTGTCTCCATCCTGCCCCATGATCCTGCCCCATCTGTCTTGATCCTGCCCCATCTGTCTCCATCATGCACCATAATCCTGCCCCATCTGTCTCCATCATGCACCATAATCCTGCCCCATCTGTCTCCATCCTGCCCCATCTGTCTCCACCCTGCTCCCGTGTCTCCACCCTGCTCCCGTGTCTCCACCCTGCTCCCGTGTCTCCACCCTGCTCCCGTGTCTTCATTCTCCATTGAACCGTGCAGCAGCAGCGCGGGCGGGAGATGTTTACTTACTGCTCTGCGATTGCAACTCCCAGCATTGTGTATCCCAGGGAGACAGGTCTGCGCCTCAGCCCCGGGATGTCACCTTCTGGGCACTGGGCACAACGCAGCACTAAAAGGAGAGTCAGCACCACATCTGAATGCAGAGAGCGGCGCCGGGCTGCTGCCCCCTGCCTTCAGGGACTCACCGCCGCCTGAGGCAAAGTGCTCTGCTTGTCTCATTATAGGTGCGCCCCTGGTCCTCAGTCCTCAGCAGTGCCTGTGCCTCGCCCTCCACAGTGGTGACAGCACAGGATCTGAGACCCCCGCAGCAGCCGGAAGACTGAGGTGGGTGGGCGGGCCGACCTCGGACTAAAAAAAAACCTTGCTCAAGTGCCGCCTCTCGCATCCTGGCGCCCTAGGCATGTGCGTGCCCTCAAGTGCCTAGTGGCAAATACTGCCCTGGGCACCCCTCATTTAATGACAGAAAAACCCATAATGGTCACAGAAATAACTCGAATCTGACAAAAGTAATCATAAATAAAAGAACTATGACATTGACCGAATGAAAGTCAGACATTGCTTTTCAACCATGCTTCCACAGAATTTAAAACTGAAAATAGGCCTGGACAGAAATGATGGGACCCTTAACTTAATATTTTGTTGCACAACCTTTTGAGGCAATCCCTGCAATCAAATGATTCCTGTCACTGTCAATGAGACTTCTACACCTCTTAACAGGTACTTTGGCCGCTCCTCAAGAGCAAAGTGCTCCAGTTGTGTCATGTTTGAAGGTTGCCTTCTCCAGACCACATGTTTCAGCTCTTTCCTAAGATGCTCAATAGGATTTAGGTCAGGGCTCATAGAAGGCCACTTGAGAATAGTCCAATGTTTTCCTCTTAGCCATTCTTGGGTGTCTTTAGCTGTGTATTTTGGGTCATTATCCTGTTGCAAGACCCATGACCTGCGACTGAGACCAAGCTTTCTGACAGTGGGCAGCATATTTCTCTCTAGAATCCGTTAATAGTCTTGATTTTATTGTACCCTGCATAGATTCTAGACACCCTGTGCCAGATGCAGCAAAGCAGCCCCAGAACATAACAGAGCCTCCTCCATGTTTCACAGTAGGGCAGTGTTCTTTTCTTGATATTCTTAATTTTTCCATCTGTGAACATAGAGCTGATGTGCCTTGCCAAAAAGTTCAATTTTTGTCTCATCTGTCCATAAGACATTCTCCCAGAAGCTTTGTTGCTTGTCAACATGTAGTTTGGCAAATTCCTGTCTGGCTTTTTTATGATTTTTTTTTTCAACAATGGTGTCTTCCTTGGTCGTCTCCCGTGAAGTCTACTTCGGCTCATACAACGACGGATGGTGCGATCTGACACTGATGTTCTTTGATCTAGAAGTTCACCTTTAATCTGTTTAGAAGTTTTTCTGGCTCTTTTGTTACCATTCGTATTATCCGTCTCTTTGATTTGCCATCAGTTTTCTTCCTGCGGCCACGTCCAGGGAAGTCGGCTACAGTCCATGAATCTTACATTTCTGAATAATATGTGCAGCTGTAGTCACAGGAACATCACGCTGCTTGGAGATGTCTTATAACTTTTACCTGTAACATGTTTGTCTATAATTTTCTCTCTAATCTCCTGAGACAACTCTTTCCTTCGCTTCCTCTGGCCCATGTTGAGTGTGATACACACCATGCCACCACACAGCACAGTGAGCATCTGTAGCCTTATATACAGGCCCACTCACTGATTCCAGGATTGTAGACCCCTGTGATGATAGTGGACACACCGCGATTTAACTTTGTCACATTATTTTCAGGGTGCCATCATTTCTGTCCAGGCCGATTTCATCAGTATTATTTTTTGTAAATTATGTGGAATCATGGCTGAAAAGCAATGTCTGACTTTTCATTTGTTCATTTTCATAGATCTTTTATTTATTATTACTTTTGTCAGATTCCAGTTATTTCTGGGACCATTGTGGGTTTTCCTGTCATTAAAGGAGGGGCACCAACAATTTTGAACACGTATGTATCTCTGAATATATCAGACGATCTTTAACATTCTTATTCTTCCTATAGAAAAACAATGGCAATGTTTGAAATTCCCCCACATTCAGAAGGCACCCGGCTAGCATTCCATAATGTTTATGAAGCAAAATAAAAAACTGTGGGATTGCACTTTTTTTGCAATTTCACTGCACTTTGAATTGTTTTCCTGTTTTCCAGTACACAATATGTTGAAACCAATGGTGATATGTTCAAAAGTACAACTCGTTACACAAAAAACAAGCCCTCACTTGGCCATATTGAATATTGACCTAAAAATAAAAGATAAAAGTTATAGCTGTGGGAAGAAGGGGAGCAAAAACAAAAGTACCTCCGGTCATGAAGGGGTTAACGTCTGAGATATATTTGCGCATGAGGATGACAGCACCCCCTTATCAGCGGGCACGGGCGAGCTCATTCAGTGCCATAGACTCACCCCTGGGGATATTGGGGCATTTACATTCTCCCTTAGGGTCTCGGTGGCCGGCCTTTCGGCCTTTTCACTTGCTGAACATGTTGGGGGACGGAGTTACTATTTGTTCTAAATCCTAACCCTAGATAAATCTGATTAACTTGTCCTGACCTTTTCAGTTGTTTTACTATCATGAAACCATTCTTTGATCTTAATTGCTCTGAATTTGCAATTGAAAGCATGCACATGGGTACAAGGAGTAAGGGGCAGACCCTTGCTCAGTGCGGCTGTTTCTGAATCGGTGAGCACCTTGTTAGATCCATTGATGATCCCCATGGGTACAAGGAGTAAGGGGCAGACCCTTGCTCAGTGCGGCTGTTTCTGAATCAGTGAGCACCTTGTTAGATCTATTGATGGTCCCCATGGGTGGATGGAGTTAGGGGCAGACGCTTGCTCAGTGCGGCTGTTTCTGAATCGGTGAGCACCTTGTTAGATCCATTGATGATCCCCATGGGTACATGGAGTAAGGGGCAGACCCTTGCTCAGTGCGGCTGTTTCTGAATCAGTGAGCACCTTGTTAGATCTATTGATGGTCCCCATGGGTGGATGGAGTTAGTGGCAGACGCTTGCTCAGTGCGGCTGTTTCTGAATCGGTGAGCACCTTGTTAGATCCATTGATGATCCCCATGGGTACATGGAGTAAAGGGCAGACCCTTGCTCCATGCGGCTATTTCTGAATCAGTGAGCACCTTGTTAGATCTATTGATTCACGTGGGTACATGGAGTAAGGGGCAGACCCTTGCTCAGTGCGGCTGTTTCTGAATCGGTGAGCACCTTGTTAGATCTATTGATGATCCCCATGGGTACATAGAGTTAGGGGCAGACGCTTGCTCAGTGCGGCTGTTTCTGAATCGGTGAGCACCTTGTTAGATCTATTGATGATCCCCATGGGTACACGGAATAAGGGGCAGACCCTTGCTCCATGCGGCTGTTTCTGAATCGGTGAGCACCTTGTTAGATCTATTGATGATCCCCATGGGTACATGGAATAAGGGGCAGACCCTTGCTCCATGCGGCTGTTTCTAAATCGGTGAGCACCTTGTTGGATCTATTGATGATCCCCATGGGTACATGGAGTAAGGGGCAGACCCTTGCTCCATGCGGCTGTTTCTGAATCGGTGAGCACCTTGTTAGATCTATTGATAATCCCCATGGGTACATGGAGTAAGGGGCAGACGCTTGCTCAGTGCGGCTGTTTCTGAATCGGTGAGCACCTTGTTAGATCTATTGATGATCCCCATGGGTACATGGAATAAGGGGCAGACCCTTGCTCCATGCGGCTGTTTCTGAATCGGTGAGCACCTTGTTAGATCTATTGATAATCCCCATGGGTACATGGAGTAAGGGGCAGACCCTTGCTCAGTGCGGCTGTTTCTGAATCGGTGAGCACCTTGTTAGATCTATTGATGATCCCCATGGGTACATGGAATAAGGGGCAGACCCTTGCTCCATGCGGCTGTTTCTGAATCGGTGAGCACCTTGTTAGATCTATTGATAATCCCCATGGGTACATGGAGTAAGGGGCAGACCCTTGCTCAGTGCGGCTGTTTCTGAATCGGTGAGCACCTTGTTAGATCTATTGATGATCCCCATGGGTACATGGAGTAAGGGGCAGACCCTTGCTCAGTGCGGCTGTTTCTGAATCGGTGAGCACCTTGTTAGATCTATTGATGATCCACATGGGTAGATGGAGTAAGGGGCAGACCCTTGCTCCGTGCAGCTGTTTCTGAATCGGTGAGTACCTTGTATTGATGACTAGTTCTGCTCCCGTTTCTTCAGGGTGGCTGGGGTGGGATTTTCTCTTGCCTTTTCTGTTGCCCGTGGTGGCGCCTGCCTCCTCACCTTTTCCGATGACAAAGTCTTTTTGTATTGGAATAAATGGTGCTATAATAGTAATGTCCATGTCTGTAATGAATAGCATCGTTGATAACAGGTATCTCATTATTTGTGTCCATCCTTCTACCCGTCGTATAACTGCTCTTCCGCCAAGTGGGTTTCATGCTTTCCTTCTGCCAGGTGTAAACCTGTCCACTCCAATAATCCTCCATATCAAGTGATACTGTCCGGATATATGTCGCAGGTTAAAGCACTTTCAAGAGTTATATGAGAGGCAGCATCATTGATTCGCTGCTTGAGAAAGGCTCCGTGTGAGCTATAACATCGCCATGCCATGTGGGTCTGGATAAATCCAACTATTCGCTTGGAGAAAATGGAGTGCTGCCTTCCTTTTTTCCTAGAATGAAGTTGGGCACATATTGAGTGAGCTGCTGAGGGCCTGTGCACCCACAATTATAGTGCTGTGCCATTTTTTTCCTATGTCTATCCATATATATCCCAGTATGGTCACTGTCAAGTACGTAATTAATTTTTATTTATTGTACTCCCTTATATAGTGTCATTAATTCCACAGCTTTACTCACATTATCATCTCTGTCCCCATTGGGGCTCACAATTTAAATTCCCTATCAGTTTTTGGAGCGTGGAAGGAAATCGGAGACCCTGGAGTAAACCTACGCAAACACGGGGAGAACATACAAACTAAGGGTACTTTCACACTAGCGTTTTTTGCAATGCGTCGTTTTGGCGAAAAAACGCATCCTGCAAAAGTGCTTGCAGGATGCGTTTTTCCCCATTGACAAACATTAGCGACGCATTTGCGACACATTGACACACGTCGCAACCATCGTGCGACGGTTGCGTCGTGTTGTGACGGACCGTCGGCAGCAAAAAACCTTGGTTGCAACGTTTTTTGCTCGTCGGGAACGTCTTTTCCGACCGCGCATGCGCGGCCGGAACTCCGCCCCCTCCTCCCCGCATCTCACAATGGGGCAGCGGATGTGCTGAAATCTGCATCCGCTGCACCCGTTGTGCAGCGCTAACAACGCTAGCGTCGGTACGTCGGCCTGACGCACTGCGACGGGCCGAGTACGACGCTAGTGTGAAAGTAGCCTTACTCTTTGCAGATGTCCTTGGTTAGGTTTGAACCCTGTACTTCGGCACTGCATAGTAACAGTGCTAGCCACTGAGCCACCATACACTGCTAACCAGTGAGCCACTGTGCTGCCCAATAGCAAAAGAACTACCGTATATACTAGAGTATAAGCCGAGATTTTCAGTCCACTTTTTTGGGCTTAAAGTAACCCTCTCTGCTTATACTCGAGTCATACCCAGGGGTCGGCAGGGGAGGGGGAGCGGGGGGCTGTCTAATCATACTCACCTGCTCCTGGCGCGGTCCCTGGTTCTCCGGGCGCTGACAGCTTCTTCCTGTAGTGAGCGGTCACATGGTACCGCTCATTACAGTAATGAATATGGACGCGGCTTCACTCCCATAGAGGTGGAGCCGCATATTTATTACTGTAATGAGCGGTACCATGTGATCGCTCACTACAGGAAGAAGCTGCCGGCGACGAAGGACCAGGGTCTACACCGTGCCAGGAGCAGGTGAGTATAACGCAGTGCTTGACATTCACTTGCTCCCTGTTCCACCGTCGGCGCCCTCTGCAGTGACGCTCAGGTCAGAGGGTGCGATGATGTGATTAGTGTGCGCCGCCCTCTGCCTGAACGTCAGTGTGGAGGACGGGAAGACAGCGGCGGTCGGCGGTGGAGCACGGAGCAGGAGAATATAGCAAGTGCTGGGGGCCTGAGTGGTGAGTGTGTGATTTTTTTTTTATTTTTTTTTGATCGCAGCAACAGCATATGGGGTAAATATCTGTATGGAGCATCTTATGGGGCCATAATCCGCATTATATGGGGCAATTATCTGTATGGAGCATCTTATGGGGCCATATGCAGCATTATATGGGACAAATATCTGTATGGGGCATCTTATGGGGCCATATGCAGCATTATATGGGACAAATATCTGTATGGGGCCATGTGCAGAATTATATGGGGCAAATATCTGTATGGGGCCATGTGCAGAATTATATGGGGCAAATATCTGTATGGAGCATCTTATGGGGCCATGTGCAGCATTATATGGGACAAATATCTGTGTGGAGCATCTTATGGGGCCATGTGCAGCGTTATATGGGGCAAATATCTATGGAGCATCTTATGGGGCCATGTGCAGCATTATATGGGACAAATATCTGTATGGAGCATCTTATGGGGCCATGTGCAGTGTTATATGGGGCAAATATCTGTATGGAGCATCTTATGGGGCCATGTGCAGCATAAAATATCTGTATGGAGCATCTTATGGGGCCATGTGCAGCATTATATGGGACAAATATCTGTATGGAGCATCTTATGGGGCCATGTGCAGCATTATATGGGACAAATATCTGTATGGAGCATCTTGTGGGGCCATATGCAGCATTATATGGGACAAATATCTGTATGGAGCATCTTATGGGGCCATGTGCAGCATTATATGGGACAAATATCTGTATGGAGCATCTTATGGGGCCATGTGCAGCATTATATGGGACAAATATCTGTATGGAGCATCTTGTGGGGCCATATGCAGCATTATATGGGACAAATATCTGTATGGAGCATCTTATGGGGCCATGTGCAGCGTTATATGGGGCAATTATCTGTATGGGGCCATGTGCAGCATTATATGGGGCAAATATCTGTATGGAGCATCTTGTGGGGTCATAATCAACATTTGTGCTGCACTATATGGGGCATATTTTAATGTGGAGCATCTTATGGAGCCCATCATGAACTGTATGGAGCATCATATGGGGCTCCTGATTCAATATGGATATTCAAAAATGCCTAAAGGGAACCTGTCACCTGAATTTGGCGGGTCCGGTTTTGGGTCATATGGGCGGTGTTTTCGTGTCTTTTATTAACCCCTTTTTGTCCGGCTGGCCGCATGCTGATCGTGAAATTGACTTGCCGTTGATTCGCTTTCCTGCATAGTTAGTGCGCACTAATGGGTTTCGGCTTTGCCCGCAGCTGGGCAAAGCATACTGCGCGTGCGCAAGGCAAGATTGCTTTGCGCACGTGTTAACTATGCAGGAAAGCAAATCAATGGCAAGTCAATTTCGCGATCAGCATGCGGCCAGCGGGACAAAAAGGGGTTAATAAAAGACCTGAAAAACACCGCCCATATGACCCAAAACCGGACCCGCCAAATTCAGGTGACAGGTTCCCTTTAAACTACTGATGTCTCAATTAATATTACTTTTATTGGTACCTATTTTTATTTTTGAAATGTACCAGTAGCTGCTGCATTTTCCACCCTAGGCTTATACTCGAGTCATTAAGTTTTCCTAGTTTTTTTGTGGCAAAATTAGGGGGTCGGCTTATACTCAGGTCGGCTTATACTCGAGTATATACGGTACTTGCTGCCACCACAGATTTACTACATTTTATACATTTAGTCTACAAGGATAGGTAGTGTTTATAAAAAATATACAAAGATTTTATAAAATGGGAACAAAACAATACGGTATATGCAATTTCATAAAATAAAAAGGAATAACGAAAAAGAACTCTTAGAGCTGATGTTGCAGGAATGGCTCTTATCTTTAAGGAGGGAACCGCTTCGGTTAGGAAAATGGACACTCTCACAGAGAACTATCTTTTTCTTCCAGAATAAACAATGACAGAAGTCCAAACTGGTTTTTATTAGGTCAAGGTTATGCCCACAGACCTCCCCTTAAGGGCTTGTTGTGCAATGTGTTAGGTCTCTTAGAAGTTTGAGATCCTGAACTTTCAAGATATCTTTGCCCTTGGAGGTCCTAGGTGGGAGATACTGTCATTGTTTTCTGTCACGATTTGACCTTTCTATAGAGATAAAACACGGCATGAATAGCATTTTCCATCGGAGTGTTAAGTTGGAGGGGTTAAAATGGCCTTACAGTAGTGAGTGAATGTGTTATGTTTGTCCCTTCATTGCAACGCCAATAATGTATATCCCATAAGTATGGGATCAATATTAACCCCAATATTCATCACTGACCACTGACTCAAAAGCCATTGGATGATCAGCTATCGAGAATCTGTCTTCCTGTTGAAGTTGATGGTGAGATGCCCTATTACTGTGCACACCCATAGGAGCTGGTATTTTATGGCTAGTGCACTCGGAGACATTGGTATCCGTTCATAGTGTCTGTGGTCCTCTATAACACAGTGCTGATCTCAGAGGAGCCTTCCCCACCAGAGACCTAGTCTCCCTTTCATTGCTGCAGACAGTCAGTAGCTCCCAGGAATAGCTTCCAGCTCTCTGCCTGTCAGGAATGTGGTGGGGAAGTTGGGAAAGTGAACACCGTTGACTGACAATCCCAATTCAGCAGTCTCTGATCAGTGGTGAAAGTGTGAGATCTCTGTTGGTTGTGGTCGTCCTGACTGTCGCTCTCTATCTGCAGATTACCGGTGTGATCCTACTGACTGTGGGCGTTTGGGGAAAAGTCAGCTTGGATGTCTACTTCTCACTGCTGAATGAAAAAGCCATCAATGTGCCGTACGTCCTGATTGGCACCGGGGCTGTGATCGTCCTGCTGGGGACCTTTGGTTGCTTTGCCACCTGCCGCGCCAGTACCTGGATGCTGAAACTGGTAAGGACATGTGTGGGCACGGCGTGGATAGCAATGGGTGTGGCGTGGATAGCAATGGGCATGAATGGCTGTGGGTGCAGGATAGCTATGGGCGCGGGGCGGGATAGCTATGGGGGCGGGATAACTGGGCGCGGGGCAGGATAGCTATGGGCGCGGGGCGCGAATGGCAGTGGGGGGCGGATAGCAGTGAGCGCGGGGTGGATAGCAGTGGGCGCTGGGCGGGATAGCTATGGGCGCGGGGCGGATAGCTATGGGCGCGAATGGCAGTGGGCGCGGGGCGGATAGCTATGGGCGCGAATGGCAGTGGGCGCTGGGCGGGATAGCTATGGGCGCGGGGCGGATAGCTATGGGCGCGAATGGCAGTGGGCGCGGGGCGGATAGCTATGGGCGCGAATGGCAGTGGGCGCGGGGCGGACAGCAGTGGGAGCGGGGCTCCATGGAGGTTCGATGACTGATTAGCGGCAGACACACACTGATGGCGGCTCTTTCTGTTTTCAGTATGCCATGTTCCTGTCTCTCATCTTCCTTATTGAATTGGTGGCGGCCATTGTGGGACTAGTCTTCAGGCATGAGGTGAGATTGCACACAGAGTGGGCACAATGAAGGTGGTCCTGGCACAGAGTGGACCCTCAGGAAGGCTGTTCTTTTCTGTGAAGAAGCTGATTTTCCAGCACGGACACTTGATTTCTGGCTCCGTTTAGTGCAGGGATCTTCTCTGGGATCCTCATAGATATTCTTCCTAATGTCACATCCCGTCTTCGTGTGTTTTCACCATGGGCCGGTCCAGTGCGGCTCTTTGCAGTAATACTGATCACGTTATGGATTCCTTGTTCTCCCTCTATTAGACTTAGTTATGGGGCGTTCACCAGACATTTGTGGTATGGCTGATAGATGCAGGTCTTACCTCTGCCTCCTGTAGAGGACGGGAGACCCCCGACTGCCTCAATAGCTCCCATAGATGTGACCATGCCTCCTGTAGAGGACGGGAGACCCCCGACTGCCTCCATTACTCCCATAAATGTGACCATGCCTCCTTTAGAGGACGGAAAACCCCCGACTGCCTCCATAACTCCCATAGATGTGACACTGCCTCCTGTAGAGGAAGGAAGATCCCCGACTGCGTCCATAACTCCCATAGATGTGACACTGCCTCCTGTAGAGGACGGAAGACCCCCGACTGCCTCCATAACTCCCATAGATGTAACACTGCCTCCTGTAGAGGACACGAGACCCCCGACTGCCACTATAACTCCCATAGATGTGACACTGCCTCCTGTAGAGAACGGGAGACCCCCAACTGCCTCCATAACTCCCATAGATGTGACACTGCTTCCTGTAGAGGACAGGAGACCCCCCCGACTGCCTCCATAACTCCCATAGATGTGACACTGCCTCCTGTAGAGAACGGGAGACCCCAGACTGCCTCCATAACTCCCATAGATGTGACACTGCCTCCTGTAGAGAACGGGAGACCCCCGACTGCCTCCATAACTCCCATAGATGTGACACTGCCTCCTGTAGAGGACGGGAGACCCCAGACTGCCTCCATAACTCCCATAGATGTGACACTGCCTCCTGTAGAGGACGGGAGACCCCAGACTGCCTCCATAACTCCCATAGATGTGACGCTGCCTCCTGTAGAGGACGGGAGACCCCAGACTGCCTCCATAACTCCCATAGATGTGACACTGCCTCCTGTAGAGGACGGGAGACCCCAGACTGCCTCCATAACTCCCATAGATGTGACGCTGCCTCCTGTAGAGAACGGGAGACCCCAGACTGCCTCCATAACTCCCATAGATGTGACGCTGCCTCCTGTAGAGAACGGGAGACCCCCGACTGCCTCCATAACTCCCATAGATGTGACCACCTCCCCTGATTCTCTCCTGGATGTCTGATATCTGTGGTCTTTTCTGACTGTCGCTATTGTCCCGTCAGGTCGCCCCATTAATCGCCCTGTGCTGCGCTTCTTGAACCCTTCATCATATCTTGCACGTAGTTGCACCACGGTGAAGAGCCCCCGCTGTCGGTAGATTTTTGGGCAGTCGGATCTACCGGCTTCAAGGATTGATTAAAGGGGCGCTACAGTTCTAGCAAATATTCTTTTGCTTTGTGATGCAGAAAGTAGAATGGAAGACTGCATGGTACCATGATGGCTGCTGTCCTGGCTAAGTGGTGGACACACAGGTGAACGGCTCGTTGCAGTGGCGGGTATCAAAGCTGCGTCCTGCAGAGAACCGTCCACCTGGGGGTCCACAGACTGCCCAGAACTGAGGGTCCCTAGTGAATGACAGCAGGCAGCAGCCAGAACCTATACTGACTGCATATTGGAAAGTTGGGTGACTATTGTGCTCAGGGAAAGCAGTATGTCCCCCAGTGCGTCCCCCTGCTGCCATTGTCTCCCCCAGTGTGTCCCCCGTCACCATTGTGTCTCCCCCAGTGTCCTCCTGCCGCCATTGTCTCCCCCAATGTGTCCCCCTTCTGCCATTGTCTCCTGCCGCCATTGTGTCTCTCCCAGTGTGTCCCCCTGCCGCCATTGTGTCCCCCAGTGTGTCCCCCGTCGCCATGGTCTCCCCCAGTGTGTCCCCCTGCCGCCATGGTCTCCCCCAGTGTGTCCCCCATCGCCATTGTCTCCCCCAGTGTGTCCCCCTGCCGCCATTGTCTCCCCCAGTGTGTCCCCCATCGCCAGTGCGCCCCCCTGCCGCCATTGTATCCCCCAGTGTCCCCCGACGCCATTGTGTCTCCCCCACTATGTCCCCCCGACGCCATTGTCCCTTAGTATTCCCCCTGCCGCCACTGTCTCCCCTAGTGTGTCCCCCGTCACCATTGTCTCCCCCAGTGTCCTCCTGCCACCATTGTCTCCCCCAGTGTCCCCCTTCTGCCATTGTCTCCTGCCGCATTGTCTCTCCCAGTGTGTCCCCCTGCTGCCATTGTGTCCTCCCAGTGTCCCGTCGCCATTGTCTCTCCCAGTGTGTCCCCCTGCCGCCATTGTCTCCCCCAGTGCATCCCTCTGCCGCCTGTCTCACCCAGTGTGTCCCCCGACGCCATTATGTCCCCCTGCCGCCATTGTCTCCCTCAGTATTCCCCCTGCCGCCATTGTCTCCCCCAGTGCGTCCCCCTGCCGCCATTGTCTCCCCCAGTGTGTCCCCCGATGCCATTGTGTCTCCCCCACTATGTCCCCCTGCCGCCATTATCTCCCTCAGTATTCCCCCCGTCGCCATTGTCTCCCCCAGTGTCCCCCGCCGCCATTCTCACCTAGTGTCCCCCGCCACCATTGTCTCCCCAGTGTCCCCTGCCGCCATTGTGTCTCTGTGGGTCCCCTTGCCGCCATTGTCTCCCCAGTGTGTCCTCCTGCCGCCATTTTGTGTCCCAACAAAAAACTGACTGGCACATGCAAACTAGTGTAAATATGTGCATACCAGGAGCTGCTACCTCCATATACAATATACAAAAAAAGCAATCTGCCCTTCACCATGCGGTGATTTTAATTACTGCAGGTCCCGACTGACCCATAAATGCAGGCTTTACTGAAAGGGGCGTCCACATTCACCCAGGAATTCAGACATCAGCCAAAGAGAGGTATTCACATTGATAGGGACCCATCAGTCTTATGAGACCACCTTGATGTTGGTTGCTGGGCAGACATTATTTGGCCAAATTTTGTGCAAAGCATCTCATTCATTTTTTTCCTATTATTCAGAAGCCATATAGCTATTCATATTTCACATTGACGTGCTTTAGCACAATAGAGTGCAGCCATTGTGTCCCCCCGCCCCCAGTGTGTGACCCCCAGTATGTCCCCCCGCCATTGTGTTCCCCTCCCCCGCCAATTGTGCTCCACCCCATGTGGCCCCCAGTATGTCTCCCCCCCCCCCCCCCCCCCAGTGTGACTCCCTGCTGCCATTTTGTTTCCCCCCAGTATGACCCCGCCCATCGCCATTGTGTTCTCCCTCCAGTGTGACCCTAGCAGGGAGCAGCGATGTAGGGGAGCTTTGGTCCGCAGCGGTGACCGTCAGACACTAATGTAAGACTCTCTCCTATCAGATTAAGGACAGCTTCGAGCACGGATACATGCAGGCCCTAAGGCAGTATAATACTACTGGAGATCCCCGGAGCCAGGCGATGGACACCATCCAGAAGACGGTGAGTGGACAGTCACTAATTCTCCTCCACCATATACAGGAACCTGAGGAAATTTCATCTTCCCAATGGCCGAGGCTTCACAATGATGGATTCTCCGGACAGGAGTTCTGAACTGACTGTCGCACTACTTGTCGTAATCATTGATGGATGTGTACATGATGGGGCCACAGACAATGGAACCAGTAACCCCGGCCGCCGCGTGTCAACACCAGAGACCCCGGCCACCGCGTGTGCGACCCCTGCCTCTGCGCGTCCACTATGCTCTGCATATCCTGACACCTCTGTCCCATACAGCAGAATATTTATCACTAATTCGGGGATTTGCTGTTGATCTGTAGGATACAACCAGATAAATGTCAGTGAGCTCTAGGTGTCTATGACCCTGTCGCTGGCTCAGTGGTCATAATTCCTTTTGGTAGACACTAGACAAGAGCTGCAGTTTTGGGGATGACCAGTCCTCTGGAGAGCCCACTTTTGCATTGTCACTTCCGCTTTCCCATATTTCCTGCTTCCAATCCAAGAACTGACTGCTCACTTGGTGCAGATGGCGCCCCCTGACCGGCTGGTTTTATTCTTATGGCTGATGGTGTCTGTGGGTATTTGCATGTTCAGATAAATTGGGCGTGGGATCCAGAGAGGCCGGAATGATCAGTTTCTCTCGATTTCTGTGTTGTGCAGCTGCATTGCTGTGGGGTGAACTCGTACACGGATTGGGGGCAGAGCCCCTACTACAAGACCAGCGGGATCCCCCAGAGCTGCTGTGCCAATCCAGAGAACTGTACGCAGGAAGCCCTGAAGGACATGGTGAAGGCCAAGGATGTCGTCTTCACAGATGTAAGTGATACGTGGCTGCATAACGTGGCCTGTGTGATTGGAACTTGTTGGTAGCTCTAGAGTCACCAAGATGACGACCTCATAGGGTGGAGATGTTCTTCCCCATCTGGATGTTAGTGGAGGGCGACCACCCTGCCCCTCACACCCAGCGCTGCCTCCTGACATCTGCAGTATGGTCGGAGTCATGTGCAAGGTCAGGGCACTTGGTTTTCCAACTTGCAACATATTTCCCCTTTCTCCGTCATTGGAGACCCCCGATGCGGCTACAATTAGTGCCTATGATACTGATGGAGAAGGACAAGTATGCGGCCATATCGGCCAGTCCCGTAAAGCAGTAGTGATCAGCTGTGACCAATCTGGTCCGCATTCTGGAAAAAGGGGGCTCGAAGCCACCATTCTCATGACTGGTAGGGCCCCAACGAATCAAAAACCTCCCAACGGGGGTAATGTGAAGGCTGGGCTGTGATGAGCGCTTGCTGACTGGTTTGCCAGTGACCTTTCGGGGGTCGGCTGTAGGATCCAGGGTTGTCTGACTCTTCTCTGCTTTATTAGAAGAGCGTCCATGTTTTCAGAGGAGACCCCCTCACTTCTCAGCCCACCTTTCTACAATGCTTTTCTCCCCTCAGGGCTGCATCTCCAAGGTGACCTCAGTGATGGAGTCTCGGATGGGAATCGTGGCCGGGATTTCATGTGGAATTGCATGTTTCCAGGTGAGTGTGAACGGGCACTGAGCATTCCCAGGACCACGTGTCAGGGCTGCCACGTGAGTGATGTCCAGTGAATGAGCTTCCACGCATACGACTGACATCTGACTAATCGTTACTCACACAGGGGCCCCTCTCCTTCTTTACCCCTTACACACAGGGTCCTTCTCCTTCCTTACACAGAGGGGCCTTCTCCTTCCTTACCCCTTACGCACAGGGGCCCTCTCCTTCCTTACACACAGGGGCCCTCTCCTTTCTTACCCCTTATGCACAGGGGCCCTCTTCTTCCTTACACAGAGGGGCCTTCTCCTTCCTTACCCCTTACGCACAGGGGCCCTCTCCTTCCTTACACAGAGGGGCCCTCTCCTTCCTTACCCCTTACGCACAGGGACCCTCTCCTTCCTTACCCCTTACGCACAGGGACCCTCTCCTTCCTTACCCCTTACGCACAGGGACCCTCTCCTTCCTATTCTCTTACAGATGCCTTTGCTTAATGTGACATTTTGAATATTTTTTAGCATGGCCTTGTTGTTCCCATCCTCTGTCCTGGATTTTTCCCTGTTTGTCCTGCAGTTTTTTTTGGTGTTTTAAGGTACATTTATATGAAAGTTTCTTGACTGCTTCCGCTATTGCAATGCTGGTATCAGCCGCACGCTATGTGCAATGGTTTCTCTGATGAATATGATCTCTGTATGTTCTTGGAGTAACTGATGATGGCTTCTTGTTCTGCAGCTTGTGGGGATGTTCCTGGCCTGCTGCCTGTCCCGGTACATCACTAACAACCAGTACGAGATGGTGTAAGTGGATCGCTGGGATTAAAGGTAGGACGTGTGATAGGTGCGATGGGCCCCACCCATGATGCCAGTGTGAACGGAGAGTAAGAAGGATTTCGTCCGTTATTTTGGAAGCACGATGTTAATGATTCCATTTTCGGATTCTGTTCTTCATTTCAGGACGTGTTCTGTGCTTTGTTAGGCTTCGCTGATGTCCGATTTTCAGACCTCACAAGAACTTAAACCATTTTACATGGAAACCAGGATTGGAATTTCTTCCAGAGATCCGCTGCCTCGGCCCTGGGGAACGTCCTTGTTTTTAGAGACTTGTTATATATCTCATTCATTTTTATACTTGGGAAAACCTGTACCATTGAGGGTCTGGAGGATGGGGCCATTTTCTGATGTGACATTTTCAGGGCTATTACTTGCAATAGTGATAAATTTATTCTATTTCTTATTGGAATCACGATCATGTGGTGAAGGAAATCTGAGCAGAGCTGTGCATTCGCCGCCTCTGGGTTTAGATTTCCTCACATGGACTTGAATGGCCGTGACGCCTGTGCATCTCGGACTCGGCTCTTCGGTTTCTGTTGGGGCATCAGAGAAAAACCATCAAAAGTGGAATTTAAAAATTTTTTTTTTTTCTGGTGTAGAAACGTCAGCATTTTTGTTCAAGGCAAATGGGCTAAAATTTGTACTTGTTTTGTTAAGTTGTTTAAAGGGAAATGCATCTGTCTGCCAAATAGATTCAATTTTAATGGTGTCTCCATTTTTAAGAAAGTGGACCCCAAACTTTCTGCATTGTAAAATTACAGACAGAAATCCCCGTCCCTTCTCCAGAGCCAGCGCCCCTCTTCTACAGCAGTGATGTCACTTTTTCAGGTCCCATCACCGCTGCAGCCAATCACTGAGCTCAGCAGCTTTGCCAATGCCCTTGGTCACCGCTATATCCAAAGCCCAGAGATGGGGCCGGAGAGTAGAATCTGTCTTTGTTATTGGGCGACACAGGAATCATTTTGGGTCCACCCTCCAAATAGTAAGGGACAGTTCTTGTGTGTTTTAGTCTTTGTGAACTTAAGGTCCATTATATACAGACCGTGCTTCCGCTCACAGCACATGGGTGGTTCAGACGGCCCCCCTGACCTTGCATCATGCCAAAACAATGACAAGTCAGAAGAGGCGCCGAGGCTGGCGGCTGGCTGCGGTGTTTCCGCTCAGCGGTTAGATTAGACATGGCTGCCGGGATCCTACAAATCTGCTCACTCATCTCTGCAATCTTTCTTTGCGCAAGTGGAGGGGCCATCGCCCTGTTAGTCCCTGGACACTGCTCCTTGAGGGTTACACCCCAAGGGTCTGTGTCGCATTTCTGAACTTTTTTTCTAGCAAGTGTCTGACTCCATTACTGAGACCGTTGTCCACCCACTAATGACCAGTGCCCGAGGGTCCACAGTTCACGCTCCATTGCTGTCGCCTGCTGGTTTCCTAGTGACCATCCTCTTCTGTGCAGTCACCGCGCGGAGCCGCCTCTTCATTGTCTCTGTTTCAGTTCTCATTAACAGGAATATATATAGTTGTAATGTTTGCAATGAGCCGTGCGCCCCTATGAAGACCCCCGGACACTTCTGGTTTACCTCCCTACTGCAATTATGTATCTTGTACTTGTCTGCCTGAAATAAAGGGAATATAAAGTGTTTCCCTGACGTCTTCCCGATGTGCTGCTGGGGTATGTAGTGCATGTGGAGACACGCGGATCAATAAAGTTAGAAGTGTTTTATTTCCCCCAGAAATCTCCGAGTCTGAGCTGTAAACTGCGTATAATATGTTTCCAGCACAGGACGGGCAGCCAGAGACATTCTGCTTCATTTCTTGTCTGAATGAGAAGGACGAGATGCGAGACCCAGCGGTCCGGAAATGACCAGGAACTCCTGGGGAAGAAGTGTCCTTTCCTGTCCACAGCGAGGATCTGGGGGGCATTCTCTGGCCTCCTGCTCCAGAGCCCCAACCTCTCCACTAATTTCATACACTATGTTCATAAACATGAGCAATACAAGGCACACAGGTACAGAAGGAGGGAGGACCCTGCTTGCGAGGGCTCACAGTCTGCAGGGGATGGGTGAGGATACACTAGGACAGAGGACCCTGCCCGCGAGGGCTCACAGTCTGCAGGGGATGGGTGAGGATACAATAGGAGAGAGGACCCTGCCCGCGAGGGCTCACAGTCTACAGGGGATGGGTGAGGATACAATAGGAGAGAGGACCCTGCCCGTGAGGCCTCACAGTCTGCAGGGGATGGGTGAGGATACAATAGGAGAGGGGACCCTGCCCGCGAGGGCTCACAGTCTACAGGGGATGGGTGAGGATACACTAGGAGAGAGGACCCTGCCCGCGAGGGCTCACAGTCTGCAGGGGATGGGTGAGGATACACTAGGAGAGAGGACCCTGCCCGCGAGGGCTCACAGTCTGCAGGGGATGGGTGAGGATACAATAGGAGAGAGGACCCTGCCCGCGAGGGCTCACAGTCTACAGGGGATGGGTGAGGATACACTAGGAGAGGGTATAATACATGGAACACTCCATGGAAACAGCATGCTCCTTATACGCGGCACTCTCCATATACACTGCACGCTTCCTGGATGCGGCACGCTCCGTATACACTGCATGCTCTGTCTACACTGCACGCTCCGTGGATGCGTCACTCTGTATACACTGCACGCTCTGTGGATGCGGCACGCTCCATCTACACTGCACGCTCCGTGGATGCGGCACGCTCCGTCTACACTGCACGCTCCGTGGATGGCGGCACTCTATACACTGCACGCTCCGTGGATGCAGCACACTCCGTCTACACTGCACGCTCTGTGGATGCGGCGCTTTGTATACACTGCACGCTCTGTGGATATGGCACGCTCTGTATATACTGCACGCTCCGTGGATGCGGCACGCTCCGTCTACACTGCACGCTCCGTGGATGCGGCACTTTGTATACACTGCACGCTCTGTGGATATGGCACGCTCTATATACTGCATGCTCCGTGGATGCGGCACGCTCTGTATACACTGCACGCTCCGTGGTTGCTGCATGCTCCGTATACATTGCACACTCCGTGGATGCGGCACGCTGCATACACTGCACGCTCTGTGGACGCAGCACGCTCCGTATTCACGGGACTTTCCGTATACGTAGAGGTCTCCATTTACTCAAGGCCCTCCGTGTATGTGGCACACTCCTTGGATGCAGCATGCTCTGTATACGCAGAGCGCTACGTATGCGCAGAGTTCTCCATTTACACCATGCTCTCTATATACGCGAAACGCTCCATGGATGCGGCATGCTCCGTATATGCGACACTCTCCGTATACAATGCGTACTCCATGGGTGTGGCACACTCCTAATACGCGGCACGCTCTGTATACGCGGAACCCACCATATGCGCAGAGGTCCATTTACATGATGCTCTCCATATACACGGCAGGCTCCATATACGCGGCATGCACCAGACAAAAGGTGTAAGATATTGTGCAGGATACAGAAGAGACGAAGATTGAGGTAAATACTTTGTATCGATGGTCGTCTCCTACGTGGAATCTAAACACTAGGGCTTGTTTCCACTTGTGAGAAACACGTCCGTGACTCGCTTGTGGAAACCAAGCTGTGGCGCCGGCACTCCAGAGCGGAGCGTGCGGCCGCATAGGAACACATGGAGCTGCACGCTCCGCTCCAAAGTGCCGGCGCCAGGGCTTGGTTTCTACATGCAAGACACGGACGTGATTCTCGCAAGTGGAATCAAGCCCTTAGCGTTCGTGTCACCATCCATGAATATGTGCCCTTCCTTTTATTAGCTGAGCAGACATCATTAAGATGCAGAGACTGGATCCATGGGAAGATCTGTGTCCTAAAGTGATAACTGCGGCCAACTTTTATCTTCCCAACCATCCTGATGTAAATGCCGCTCAATATGTGGTCTTCTCGGAGAGTCGGAGGTAGCAGGTGAATGACCGGGTGTCCACTAGATATCAGCAAATATTTCAATATTCGGTTCAGATTGCGATCGCCGTATTTGCAATATTAGCTGAACAGTTGAGCAAGTAGATTCGGAAACAATCATCAAACATAGATTCAGCAGGAATATGGCACATTCGGATTCTGCAATCGTTTTCTCATCTCTAGAGTCAACTACTACATAGCCGTCCATTACACACCGCACCAATATTCACCCCTGAGCCGGTTTTCACCTTCATGACCAGACCAAATTTTTCAGTTCTGACCGCTGTCACTTTGTGGTAATAACGCTGGAGCGTCATCGGATCCCGGTGATTCTGGGGCTGTTTTTTGGTGACACATTGTACTTGATGATCGTGGTAACATTTGTTTGATATGATTTGCGTTTATTTGTGAAATTATTGGAATAACATATAATAGAATAATAATAAAGTTTCCCACATGTCGATTTTACATCACAATTTTTGAAAGAAAATTTTAATTATCAGGCAGTTATAAGCGTTAAGAGTTGACCAGCGATTTTTCATTTTTCCATATAATTTACAAAACCATTGTTTAGGGACTACCTCACATTTGAAGTGTCTTTGAGGGGCCTCTATGACAGAAAATAATCAAAAGTGACACCGTTCTAAAAACTGCACTCCTCAAGGTGCGCAAAACCACATTCAAGACGTTTGTTAACCCTTCAGGTGCTTCACAGGAATTAAAACAATGTGCATTGAAAAAAAAGGATTTTTACTTTTTTTTCCACAAAGGTAACAAAAGAAAAAGGACCTCAATTTTTTTTGTGCAATTTCTCCTGAGTACGCCGATGCCTCAACTATGGGAGAAAACTACTGTTTGGATGCACAGAAGGGAAGGAGCACTGCACAGTTTGACTTTTTGAACACACAAATGATTGGATAGAGCGCGGACGCCATGTCCCGTTTGGAGAGCCCCTGATGTGCCTAAACAGTGGAACCCCCCACAAGTGACCACAGTTTGAAAACTAGACCCCTCAAGGAATTTATCTAGACTTGTGGTGAGCACCTTGAACCTACAGATGCTTCACAGAATTTGATAATGTACTGTGAAAATGAAAAAAAATATTGTCATAACTCTGTTGTGGGGTGTCCAGGAGCTCCGTTCCTGTCCCTAACGCTAGGAATTTCCTAGCTCACCCTGTTCACCGGATTACTTCTGATGGTGAAGACACCGAGCCATGTACCTTGCCTTAGCTTCTGAATCCGCCCTCAAACTGTACCCTTCCCTTACCCGGGGAAGAGGGGAGTAGTAGCATTGGACTGGAGCACCTTGGGCCCACCAGAGAAAATCATTCTTGGGGCCCACTATGTAGCTACATAGAAATAAATACAAGACCACCAATTGTGCGGTAAAATACACTAATATCAGGACATAACATTAGGTAGTACCCGTCTTAATGATACAGCAGGGGTTGGCGCCCACGTTTTGGTTCAAACTCAATGATAAATGTTCCCTGGTGTTTATTAACCACTAGGCCAATGTGTTATAGCACCAGTGTGCAGGAGGGGATTTTATGACATCTCATCTATACTCTGAGAAAATCCATGGCGGTAGTAGTAAACGCAGCAATATCTGCACAATGTCTGTGGATATTTCCACTGTTAATTTTCTGTTTGATCTCTGCAGCAAATACATTATGTGAATGCCCCATCTTCTAGTGCTGGGGGTCCTAGATCACTTATGTATGACATTGGAGTAATATCGAAAGAGTTTTCTCTCACATCACGCATACACTTTTTTTTATAAAGGGCCTCATTTTGTTAGTAGCAAGGAAAGAAAAGTTTTAGTCAGGGTTGACAAAGGGGGAGAGGGGATCAATCAGCATGATGGAGGGGGAGGTGACGCAGTCAGTTAGGAGTGATACAGGGGGATATGACGCAGTCAGTCAGGGGTGATACAGGGGGAGGTGACACAGTCAGGGGTGATACAGGGGGAGGGGATGCAGTCAGTCAGGGGTGATACAGGGGGAGGTGACGCAGTCAGTCGGCTGATAAAGGGGGAGGTGACGGGTGATACAGTGGGAGGTGACGCAGACAGTCGAGTGATACAGGGGGAGGTGATGCAGTCAGTCGGGTGATACAGGGGGAGGTGATGCAGTCAGTCGGGTGATACAGGGGGAGGTGATGCAGTCAGGGTAATACAGGGAGTGCTGGCGCAGTCAGGGTGATACAGGGAGTGCTGGCGCAGTCAGGGTGATATAGTGGGAGAGGGCTCAGTCAGGGGTGATACAGGGGGTGCTGGCGCTGTCAGGGTGATACAGGGAGTGCTGGTGCAGTCAGGGTGATATAGTGGGAGAGGGCTCAGTCAGGGGTGATACAGGGGGTGCTGGCGCAGTCAGGGTGATACAGGGAGTGCTGGCGCAATGAGGGTGATACAGGGAGTGCTGGCTCAGTCAGGGGTCATATAGTGGGAGAGGGCGCAGTCAGGGGTGACACGGGGTGCTGGCGCAGTCAGGGTGATACAGGGAGTGCTGGCGTAGTCAGGGAGATACAGGGTGTGGTGGCGCAGTCAGGGGTGATACAGGGGGTGCTGCGCAGTCAGGGGTGATACAGGGAGTGCTGGCTCAGTCAGGGGTGATACAGGGAGTGCTGGCTTAGTCGGGTCATATAGTGGGAGAGGGCGCAGTCAGGGGTGACACGGGGTGCTGGCGCAGTCAGGGGTGATACAAGGAGTGCTGGCGCAGTCGGGTGATACAGGGAGTGCTGGCTCAGTCGGGTGACACGGGGTGCTGGCGCAGTCAGGGGTGATAAAGGGAGTACTGGCGCAGTCGGGTGATACAGGGAGTGCTGGCGCAGTGAGGGGTGATACAGGGAGTGCTGGCGCAGTCCGGGTGATACAGGGAGTGCTGGCGCAGTCAGGGTGATACAGGGAGTGCTGGCGCAGACGGGTGATACAGGGAGTGCTGGCTTAGTCAAGGGTCATATAGTGGGAGAGGGCGCAGTCAGGGGTGACACAGGGAGTGCTGGCGCAGTGAGGGGTGATACAGGGAGTGCTGGCACAGTCAGGGGTGATACAGGGGGTGCTGGCGCACTCGGGTGATACAGGGAGTGCTGGCGCAGTCGGGTGATACAGGGAGTGCTGGCGCAGTCGGGTGACACGGGGTGCTGGCGCAGTCAGGGGTGATAAAGGGAGTACTGGCGCAGTCGGGTGATACAGGGAGTGCTGGCGCAGTGAGGGGTGATACAGGGAGTGCTGGCGCAGTGAGGGGTGATACAGGGAGTGCTGGCGCAGTCCGGGTGATACAGGGAGTGCTGGCGCAGTCAGGGTGATACAGGGAGTGCTGGCGCAGACGGGTGATACAGGGAGTGCTGGCTTAGTCAAGGGTCATATAGTGGGAGAGGGCGCAGTCAGGGGTGACACAGGGAGTGCTGGCGCAGTGAGGGGTGATACAGGGAGTGCTGGCACAGTCAGGGGTGATACAGGGGGTGCTGGCGCACTCGGGTGATACAGGGAGTGCTGGCGCAGTCGGGTGATACAGGGAGTGCTGGCGCAGTCAGAGGTAATATAGTGGGAGAGGGCGCAGTCAGGGGTGACACGGAGTGCTGGCGCAGTCGGGTGATACAGGGAGTGCTGGCGCAGTGAGGGGTGATACAGCGAGTGCTGGCGCAGTGAGGGGTGATACAGGGAGTGCTGCCGCAGTCGGGGGTGATACAGGAAATGCTGGCACAGTCAGGGGTGATACAGGGAGTGCTGGCACAGTCAGGGTGATACAGGGGGAGGGGGCTCATTCAGGGGTGACATTGAGGGAGGGGGTGCAGTCAGTCAGGAGTGAAAGGGGAGATGAGGTCATGGGCAAATGAGGGCATTTATCCTTAAGTAACTTAGCCCCTCCCCCTCTCTCACCCTAGACTAAAGCCCCCCAATTTACACTTCTCTGCACTTCTCTGCTGCTTACACTGTGGGGGAGGGGAGCGCGTGTTACAGATGACAGCAGCTCATTACCTGAGCTGTGCTGTACCGCAGGGGAGATGAGGACACAAACAAAGCTAACATTGATTGGCTGCGCTGTGGCCAATCAGTGTTACCTTAAACTTTAAGACCTGCTCCACCGCAGGGAAGAGTGGTGAGTGACAAAAAGTCAGCAGGACAGGAGCGCTGTGGTACTTACAAATCCTGAGCTGCAGCTGCCAAACATTAGCTGTTATCAGTGATGCCCTCACTGCTCTCTGCCTAGTTCTGAGTGCCAGAGTCGGGAGTAGTGGTGACGTCACGCTGGGAGGACGTCCTGCTCGTGGCTCCTCCCACAGTGAGAGAGCGGTGCGGGTGTCACTGATTACAGCTGACATGTTCGGCTGTTTCTGCTGCAGCCTGCGGCTCTGGAGTTGTAAGTTTAAAAAGCGCTTATGTGCAGACTACAGCAGACACTGCCCCCTGCTAAAGTGAAATATTCACCCTTCTGGGTGGTAGACTGAGACCAGAGAGGAGATGTAGGGTGGTGCTGAGCCATGGAGTGCTTTGTGGATGAGGGTAGTAGTTTTGTACTGGATTCTGGAGTGGATGGGTAGCCAGTGTAATGACTGGCACAAGGTAGAGGCATCGGTGTAACAGTTGGTGAGGAATATGATCCTGGCTGCAGCATTCAGGACAGATTGGAGCGGGGAGAGTTTGGTAAGAGGGAGGCCGATTAGTAGAGAGTTACAATAGTCCAGACAAGAATGAATGAGTGAAACAGTAAGAGTTTTTGCAGAGTCAAAAGTAAGAAAAGGGCGAATTCTAGAAATGTTTTTGAGATGCAGATAAGAGCGAGCAAGTGATTGGACATGGAGGGTGAACGAAAGCTCGGAATCAAGGATGACCCCAAGGCAGCGGGCATGTTGCTTGGGAGTAATGGTGGAACTGCACACGGAGATGGCAATGTCGGGTAAAGGTATGTTAGAAGAGGGAGGAAACACGAGGAGTTCAGTTCACCGCTGTGCTCTGCTTTACGGCCAGCGCTGACCCATTCAGTGCAGGGAAGCTCTCGGCAGCAGCGCGTGCATTAGCAGCGCTCTTGCCGAAAGCAGTTTTAACCCTGTGGACGCCGGCAGGGGACGTGACAGACATCAGAATGTGAGTATGTAGTGTTTTTTTTTTTTTTTACTTTTACAATGGTAACCAGGGTAAATATCGGGTTACTAAGCGCGGCCCTGCACTTAGTAACCCGATGTTTACCCTGGTTACCCGGGTGCTGCAGGGGGACTTCGGCATCGTTGAAGACAGTTTCAACGATGCCGAAGTCGTTCCCCTGATCGTTGGTCGCTGGAGAGAGCTGTCTGTGTGACAGCTCCCCAGCGACCACACAACGACTTACCAACGATCACGGCCAGGTCGTATTGCTGGTCGTGATCGTTGGTAAGTCGTTTAGTGTAACTCCAGCTTTAATGTAAGGTTTTTAACAGATGACTCCTGCAGTGGCTCAAAGGAGGAGTTGGTTAACGCCTCCAGCACCACGTTCAGATCCCGAGAAGGAATCTTCAGACTAGACCTATCACATGCTTTAATATACCTAGTTATCCATCTATTTCCTGCCAAGTCACAGTTATGCAACGCCCCTACGGCCGAGATCTGTACTATAAAGTGCTAGTGGATAGCCCAAACTCTAATGTTTTCTGAAGAAACTCTAGGATACAAACATGAATGTTTTGCAGAGATGTGAGAAACTTCTCCATCGCATATTTCACTGCCAGAAGTTCTATCATGTTAGATAAGTTCCTTTCCTCGCATTCTGCCCAAACACCCTGGACTACACAGTCTCTCAGATGTGCTACCCATCCACTTGTACCTGTAGTTTTGATATCTGTAGTCTGAATGGACCCCTGCTGACATTCTCTACACTAAGGGTACCGTCACACAGTGGCATTTTCATCGCTACGACGGCACGATTCGTGACGTTCTAGCGATATAGTTACGATCTCGCAGTGTCTGACACGCAGCAGCGATCAGGGATCCTGCTGAGAATCGTACGTCGTAGCAGATCGTTTGAAACTTTCTTTCGTCGCTGGATCTCCTGCTGTCATCGCTGGATCGTTGTGTGTGACAGCGATCCAGCGATGCGTTCGCTTGTAACCAGGGTAAACATCGGGTTACTAAGCGCAGGGCCGCGCTTAGTAACCCGATGTTTACCGTGGTTACCAGCGTAAAAGTAAAAAAAAAAAAAACGTACATACTCACCACCTGATGTCCGTCAGGTCCCTTGCCGTCTGCTTCCCGCACTGACTGTCTGCCGGCCGGAAAGTGAGAGCAGATCACAGCGGTGACGTCGCCGCTGTGCTGTGCTTTCACTTTACGGCGGCACTCAGTCAGCGGGAAGCAGACGGCAAGGGACCTGACGGACATCAGATGGTGAGTATGTACGGTTTTTTTTTTTTACTTTTACGCTGGTAACCACGGTAAACATCGGGTTACTAAGCGCGGCCCTGCGCTTAGTAACCCGATGTTTACCCTGGTTACCAGCGAACCTCGGCATCGTTGGTCGCTGGAGAGCGGTCTGTGTGACAGCTCCCCAGCGACCACACAACCACTTACCAACGATCACGGCCAGGTCGTATCGCAGGTCGTGATCGTTGGTAAATCGTATAGTGAGACGGTACCCTTAGCCACCATAAGAGAGTATTGCTTGCCACTGAAGAGAAAGATTTCGTTTTCCTTCCAAACACCCTCTGAGCTGTTTTTCGCCTATCAGTATGCCCTGCTGCAATTGTCTGGTATGCTATTGGGCCCATAGTACAGCTGGAATACATAAGGTCAAGGTCCCCAACAATGCCTGGCCTTCCTGAGTGTCTTGACAGGATGGTTTACTGCAGCTGATACCAAGGCTGCATTTTGCCTTCTGGTAGGAAACAAGTCTGACTCACAGAATCTAAGATAAGACCTAAAAAAGACTGAACTTTTGAAGACTGGTAGCTTTGATTTTGTTAGGTTCAGGAAGCATCCCAATTCCTCTAAGATGGCTTTGACCCTTGCTATCTGTAAATTGAGGTGTTTTACCAGTCTTCCTACCACCAGGCAGGTTTGGATTTATTAGAGTATCCTGCTCCCAAAGATGCACTGTTTTTTTGTAAATACTCTTGGGCCTATGGACTGACCGAAGGGCAAGGCCCTGATTTGTAAATGCTTGACTTTTTTGGTTATGAAACAGACAACCCTCTGTTGCATGGATCGAAACATGATATTATGCATCTTTCAGGTCCAGCATACTCATGTAACAATCTGGAAACAGAATTTTTATAGCCGATTTTATTGATTCCAAAGTTGATACATTAGGAATTTCTTCTGATTCTTAAAATTGATGATGGTTCTGAAGGTGTCATCTGGCTTTTTTTTTTATCAAGAAAAGGGGGGAATAGAATCCCATTTTTTTCCTCCTCCATTGGTACAGTACCTCTGTCATAGGTCCCCAACGTTTCTGACCTTGAGAGCCACATTCAGCTCTGAGAGAGGGTCGCGAGCCACATTCAGCTCCCTCCCCCTCACAATAGTGGCAACCAAAGCCCCCATTCAAGGAATAATGGTAACCAAAGCTTTTCCACAAAAATCAATGACCCAAAAGCACTATACAAAGATCCAGGGGTTCCTACAATACCCCCCATTCAGTTTTCTCCTATCAAGCACTCCCAAGACACTGTCACATCTGGCTTCAAACACCTCCTCTGACAGGTGGTGTCATCTTGTCTCCAGCGTACCACAATTAAATCATCTCAAAACCCCTAAGACCATTATATGTGCATCCAGATCTGCTCTTCTGTGCAGGGCTGCTCACAAAATTCACCATTTTCAGATGTGCTCTTCATATCTGTTTGCTATAACTGGAGCTAATGCACCAAGCTGACAGCCGCGAGCCACAAGTCATGGGACCGCGAGCCACATGTGGCTCCTGAGCTACAGGTTGGGGATCCCTGCTCTATGTGAACCTGTTTCTGAGCTATATTAAAAACTTCTGCTTCCAGGGCTAAAGTTTCCATGGGGTAATGTTACTGTGAATGTTCACAAATGAAAAGTCTAAAATTCCAACATCAGGCCCGATTCCACTATACATAGAATCCAGCCATTGGATAAAATTTTTGCCCAGGCAGGGAGGAAGAGGGTAAGCCTTTTCCCTGACATCAGAATGATGTTGTCATTATGATTTAAAAAGAGAAAACACAGTAGTTTGACAATAAATGGCGTCACCCAACCAATGACCATGAGGGGAGAAAAAGTTTGGGTATTATCATTCATATTCTCTAAAAAAAGGCCAAGAAAGCAAAAATTCTGCCAGGGTATGTCAAATTTTGAGCACAACTGTATAAAGTAAGAGACTGTGCTATACATTATAAGTAAGAACACTACATACTTAGAGACTGTGCTATACATACGCGAGTACACTATATACTAACAGACTGTGTTATAAATGATAAGTGAGTACACTATATACTGAGGGACTATGCTATGCATAAGTGATCACACTATATACTAAGCTGCTGTGCTATAAATAATAAGTGAGTACACTATAAAATAAGAAACTGCTATACAACATAAGTTAGTACACTATACACTAAGGGACTGTGCTCTACATCAGTGAGCACAGAATATACTAATCGACTGCTATAGATAAGTGAGTACACTATATACTAAGGGAAAGTGCTAAAAATTATAAGTAAGTACACTATATGCTAAGGGACTGTGCTATGTATAATAAACTAGCTGTTTTCAGCCAGCTAATGCTCGGCATGCTCATTGCTATCGACCGTATTTTTCGGACTATAAGACGCACCGGACTATGAGGCGCACCCAGGTTTTAGAGGTGGAAAATAGTGAAAAAAATATTTGAAGCAAAAAAATGTGGTAAAATATTTAATAACATACTATAATATGTGGTGTTATTATATATAATAGTATGTTATTATGTTGGACGCTGCGGGACCAGTGTGGTGTCTGTGAAGTACTATATGAAGATGCTGGAGGGTGAGTATAAGAATGGGGGCACAGGACTTAAGAAAGCACGACTCCAGCACTGCAAAATAACACTGGAGTTCTGCTTTAAATTCCCATGGGAGAACTATAACTCCCAGCATGTCCTGCAGATCCTATGACATGCTGGGAGTTCTAGTTCACTAAAGGAGTGGCAGAGTGCTTTATTGTGTATTGTAAAGACTAACCTCTTAATTGTGGCAGCCTCCCAGCCTGTGGTGAGGTAAAAGCATCCCATGACTGCACACAGAGCCCTCCCTCTTGTTGCCTTTCCACAGCACAGGTAATGGAAGCCAGCAGATTCTAGTGTTGGAGTCTGAAGGACCTGTGATGATGTCAAGAAGAGGGAGGGCTCTGTGCTGCCATGTGATGCTCCAGCCCGCCCACCTCTGACATCATCACAGGTCCTCCTTGTGCACACTGCACAGCACTCAGCTCCAGCCCAGGCAGGTATGCAGCGATCTCCTCTCCCCCGAACACTGCTGCTGCCTCCTCCTCCCCCGGACACAGGGATCTCCCCAGCTGCTGCAGGAATCAGCGCTGAGGAAACCATGTGTGTCGCTGCTTAAGTGCAGTATTCATTTGCTGCTCCCCGCTCACCGCTCAGCTGATAGGTGGGCGGGGAGTAGCTAATGAATATTCACTGCACTTAATCATCGGGACCACTGCTTTCCCCAGCAGCTGATTCCCGGCAGTGGGGACATTTTTCTGCCTCCTGAAGTGGGATAACAGTGCGATCCCACTCGCTGCTGCCCCCCTCCCCACATGCTACATCCCTACCATAAGACGCACCCACACTTTCCTCCCAAATTTGGAGGAAAAAAGTGCATCTTATGGTCAGAAAAAGCTGCTAGTGATTAAACTAAAGTAAATAATGACAACATTCAATAGCGCTTACGCAGGTGGTAAATTAACTTAAAATTAAGTTAATAACAATAATAATTAAAAATCAGAATAATACTAATACATTTTATTCACAGTGTAAAATCAAAAGCAAACTGGATTCGTGTGGTAATGTGTGAGGACAGAGCCTCGTGTGGTAATGTGTGGGGATGCAGCCTCATGTGGTAATGTGTGGGGACGGAGCCTCGTGTGGTAATGTGGGGGGACGGAGCCTCGTGTGGTAATGTGTGGGGATGGAGCCTCATGTGGTAATGTGGAGGGACGGAGCCTCATATGGTAATGTGTGCGGACAGAGCCTCGTGTGGTAATGTGTGGGGACAGAGCCTCGTGTGGTAATGTGTGAGGACGGAGCCTCATATGGTAATGTGTGGGGACAGAGCCTCGTGTGGTAATGTGTGAGGACGGAGCCTCATGTGGTAATGTGTGGGGATGGAGCCTCGTGTGGTAATGTGTGGGGATGGAGCCTCGTGTGGTAATGTGTGGGGACGGAGCCTCGTGTGGTAGTGTGGGGGGCGGGATTATGTGTGGTAATGTGGTGGGGGGCCGGGATTATGTGTGGTAATGTGGTGGGGGGGCGGTATTATGTGTGGTAATCTGGTGGGGGCGGGATTGTATGTGGTAATGTGGTGGGGGGCTGGATTGTGTGTGGTAATATGGTGGGGGGGCGGTATTATGTGTGGTAATGTGGGGGGGGCGGGATTGTGTGTGGTAATGTGGTGGGGGCGGGATTGTGTGTGGTAATGTGGTGGGGGGCTGGATTGTGTGTGGTAATGTGGTGGGGGGGCGGTATTATGTGTGGTAATGTGGTGGGGGGGCGGGATAATGTGTGGTAATGTGGGGGGGCGGGATTGTGTGTGGTAATGTGGGGGTGGCGGGATTGTGTGTGGTAATGTGAGGGGGCGGGATTATGTGTGGTAATGTGGTGGGGGCAGGATTATGTGTGGTAATCTGGGGGGCGGGATTATGTGTGCTAATGTGGTGGGGGCGGGATTATATGTGGTAATGTGGTGGGGAGGCGGGATTATGTGTGGTAATGTGGAGGGGGGGCGGGATTATGTGTGGTAATGTGATGGGGGGCGGGATTGTGTGGTAATGTGGGGGGGTGGGATTATGTGGGGTGATGTGGTGGGGGGCTGAGCTACTGTGTAGGGGGCGGGATTATCTGGTAATGTGGTGGGTGGAGGGATTATGTGTGGTAATGTGGGGGTGCAGGATTATATGTGGTAATGTGGTGGGGCGGGATTATGTGTGGTAATGTGGTGGGGCGGGATTATGTGTGGTAATGTGGTGGGGGCGGGATTATGTGTGGTAATGTGCTGGGGGATGGGATTATGTGTGGTAATGTGGAGGGGGGCGGGATTGTGTGTGGTAATGTGGTGGCGGGGCGGGATTATGTGTGGTAATCTGGTGGGGGGCGGGATTATGTGTGGTAATGTGGTGGGGGTGGGATTGTGTGTGGTAATGTGGCGGGGCGAGATTATGTGTGGTAATCTGGTGGGGGGCGGGATTATGTGTGGTAATGTGGTGGGGGTGGGATTGTGTGTGGTAATGTGGTGGGGGGCGGGATTATCTGTGGTATTGTGGGGGGTGGGATTATGTGTGGTAATGTGGGGGTCGGGATTGTGTGTGGTGATGTGTGGGAGGTGGGATTGTGTGTGGTAATGTGGGGGCAGGATTATGTGTGGTAATGTGGTGGGGGGCGGGATTATGTGTGGTAATGTGATGGGGGTAGGATTATGTGTGGTAATGTGGTGGGGGGCGGGATTATGTGGTAATGTGGGGGGGTGGGATTATGTGTGGTAATGTGGGGGGCAGGATTATGTGTGGTAATGTGGTGGGGGGCGGAATTATGTGTGGTAATGTGGTGGGGGCGGGATTATGTGCGGTATTGTGGTGGGGCGCGGGATTATATGTGGTAATGTGTGAGGGGGCGGGATTATGTGTGGTAATCTGGTGGGGGGCGGGATTATGTGTGGTAATGTGGTGGGGGGCGGGATTATGTATGGTAATGTGGTGGGGGCAGGATTATGTGTGGTAATGTGGTGGGGGGGCGGGATTATGTGTGGTATTGTGGTGGGGGGCGGGATTATATGTGGTAATGTGGTGTGGGGGGGCGGGATTATGTGTGGTAATCTGGTGGGGGGTGGGATTATGTGTGGTAATGTGGTGGGGGGCAGGATTATGTGTGGTAATGTGGTGGGGGGCAGGATTATGTGTGGTAATCTGGTGGGGGCAGGATTGTGTGGTAATGTGGTGGGGGGCTGGATTGTGTGTGGTAATGTGGTGGGGGGCGGGATTATGTGTGGTAATCTGGTGGGGGGCGGGATTGTGTGTGGTAATGTGGTGGGGGGCGGGATTATGTGTGGTAATGTGGGGGGGCGGGATAATGTGTGGTAATGGGGGGGCGGGATTGTGTGTGGTAATGTGGTGGGGGGGCGGGATTGTGTGTGGTAATGTGGGGGGGCGGGATTGTGTGTGGTAATGTGGTGGGGGTTGGGATTGTGTGTGGTGATGTGTGGGGGGCGGAGCTACTGTGCGATTAGCCAGTAATCACGATGCCTCTTATATATATAGATAACACTGGTCTACAAAAAAAAAAAAAAATTCCGGCATGGAATTTAAGAACAGTTTTAGACTAATTTGAGAGTGCTGAATTCAAATCTGATCTTATAATTTCTCTATCACATCACGTTTTTGCGCTGTAGGTGTATAGCCCATTTTCATGAATTCCATGATAAATATAATTAGTGTATGAAAAGTGCCGGTTTATACGGTTCACTAAGGTAAATTTAGTTTAATTTGGGTGGTTAATTTGTGTTGATTTGAAAATGGTTAACTTTCTTTTGGGTCTGCAAGGAGGGTACACAAAACACCCTTGTTTTCTGTGCTACTGGGACAGTAGAGCTACAGCAGAGCATTGGGTGAAAACTGAATGGCCTCAGCAACAGAGTTTGGCATCTGGCGATAAGAATGTCATCCATGATCCTCTAGTGCAGGGCTCCCCAACCTGTAGCTCGGGAGCCACATGTGGCTCGCGGCCCCATGAATTGTGGCTCGCGACTGTCTGCCAGCTTGATGCATTAGGTCCAGGTCTAGCAAACAGGTATGAAAAGCACATCTCAAAATGGTGAATTTTGGGAGTAGCCCTGCACAGAATTGCAGATCTGGATGCACATTTACTGGTCTTAGGGGTTTAGAGATGTTTTAGGTACACTGGAGGTTTGTACTACCTGTTAGAGGAGGTGCTCAAAGCTGGATGTGACAGTGTTTTGGGAGAATACTGAATGGGGGTGTTGTGGGAACCCCTGGATCTCAGTGTACTGCTCTGGAGTGATTTCTGTGGAAAAGCTTTGGTTATCATTATACCTGTAATGGGGGCTTTGGTTGACACTACTTTGAAGAAGGTGGGAGCTGCATGTGGCTCTCGACCCTCTCTCAGTGCTGAATGTGGCTCGCGACCCTCTCTCTAAGCTGAATGTGGCTCTCAAGGTCGGAAAGGTTGGGGACCACTGCTCTAGTGGATAGGAAGAATATTGTGTTTCCTCCCTTACACATAAAACTTGGATAGATGAAGCAGTTCATCAAAGCTCTCAATCACAGTGGAGAATGCTTTAACTATATATGTCCAACTTTTCCTTGTCTTAGTGAAGAGAAGAAAAAGGCTGGAATATTTGATGGACCTCAAACAAGAACCCTTATGAGAGACCCAAATTTTATCACATCAATGAATGAGACAGAAGAAAGAGCTTGGAATGCATTTTGTAATGTAGTGCAGAATTTTCTAGGGAATAAGAAAGCAGACAACTATGAAGAGATTGTGGAAGAGCTACTAATGAGTCTGCGAAATCTTATATGTAGAATGAGTATCAAGATTCACTATTTACACAGCCATTTGGACTTTTTTTCCAGAGAACCTTGGGGATGTGAGCGAGGAACAAGCGTTTTCATCAGGACATTAAAACAATGGAAGAACGGTATCAAGGCCCGTGGGGCTCACATATGATGGCTGACTATTGCTGGAGCTTGATGAGAGACAACCCAGAAGCTGCACATCACAGATCAGCCAAGAAAAGAAAGTTCAAATAACTGCCATTTGTCATTCATCTGTGTGCCATATATATGTGTTTTTATATTTTGTAGTTTAATTCTGTAAGTATATTTGATTTGCTGTACATAGACTTTGTAATCTTTGTTATTCCTTGATTAAAAATATACAAAATGTAGTACCGAAAACCATGTATTTTTATCATAAAACATTAGGAGCAATTTTCATCAAAAATTTCATATTCGGAGTTCATATTCGTAATCAGCAGCCAAAATTTACTTAACCCCTTAGTGACAGAGCCAATTTGGTACTTAATGACCGAGCCAATTTTTACAATTCTGACCAGTGTCACTTTAAGAGGTTATAACTCTGGAACGCTTTATCGGATCCCGCTGATTCTGAGATTGTTTTTTCATGACATATTGTACTTCAAGTTAGTGGTAACATTTCTTCGATATTACTTGCGATTATTTATGAAAAAAATGAAAATATGGCGAAAATTTTAAAAATTTTGCAATTTTCAAACTTTGTATTTTTATGCCCTTAAATCAGAGAGATATGTCACAAAAAATAGTTCATAAATAACATTTCCCACATGCAGGGGCTGGCTGGCAAATTTTAGCCTGGGGGGCAACCACACAGCAGTGGCCCATGAGTCGCGGCCCATCCTTAAAGGGGTTGTCGGATCTTAACCTACATGTCTAAAGTCACTGTGTGTGAATCCCCATATCGTGCACACTGTGAGGATTCTCTGGTGCCGGCGCCGGGAACAGGTGGTCTTGTGACTGCAAGCATGCGACTGAATATATATATATATATATATATATATATATAACACACACACAGTCCTACATACACACACAGTCACATACAGTGACAGTCACACACACAACCCCACTGTATAATGACAGGCACAGCCCCACTGTATAATGACAGGCACAGCCCCACTGTATAATGACATGCACAGCCTCACTGTATAATGACACACACACGCACAACCCTACTGTATAATTAATGACACACACACAGCCCCACTGTATAGTGACACACACACGCACGCACAGCCCCACTGTATAATGACAGGCACAGCCCCACTGTATAATGACACACACACGCACAACCCTACTGTATAATTAATGACACACACACAGCCCCACTGTATAGTGACACACACACGCACGCACAGCCCCACTGTATAATGACAGGCACAGCCCCACTGTATAATGACAGGCACAGCCCCACTGTATAATGACAGGCACAGCCCCACTGTATAATGACAGGCACAGCCCCACTGTATAATGACAGGCACAGCCCCACTATATAATGACACGCACAGCCCCAATGTATAATGACACGCACAGCCCCACTGTATAATGACACGCACACACTGTATAATCAGACACACAGGGCTGGACTGGGACAAAAAAAAACAGCCCTGCCACACAAACCCCACCAGCCCACATACTATAACACTCCCCATCCCGATCAGTGAATTTTGCTATACTTTGTACTGCCCTTCAACACTCCTCTTAAAGGCGTTATTTGAAGAGCCACATGTGAATGGCGCCGCAGTGCGCATGATCGAACACAGGTCCATTTACATGGTGCTCTTTACACCGCTGGGGATGAGAGCCCAGAGGATGGCAGAGGACTGAGGAGCACAGCGCCCAGTGACCGCTCTGCAGAGGACTCACAGCAGAGGTGCCATCTCCCTCACAGGGGACCAGCGCTCCTCCTGCCGCCCAGCAGTCTCTGCTCTGGAGCCAGGCGCCTCCTCCTCTCCTTCATTAGTGCCCCCGGCGCCTGCGTTGTAAGTTGGAAGGGCAGCGCAAGCTGCGCATGCCTGAAAAAAAACTTACAGCGCAGGCGCTGGAGACGCTAATGAAGGAAGAGGAGGTGGCGCCTGGCACACAGAGTACTGAGGGAGGCGTTTGTGTCAGGGGGGAAAAGACATGCCCCCCTGACAAACTACAGGTATGACAGGCAAATTCTAAAAACGATTACTTCAGCGCTGGAAGGGACCAGAACTAAAAGAGCCACCTTCACAGAATGCAGCATTAGAGCTGCACAAGGTGGCTTTTTTGGTTAAAAACGCCGGGGGTGGGGGGGGGAGGGGTGACAGGTTCCCTTTAATACAGGTTAGGGTGGAATAACACTAGCATATGGCATTGGATGTGATCTGCCAATGATACTTGGCTCTTGCTCTGCTGTGAGCATGATCCGGGTGTCCGTGCTCCAATGCGCTCGCAGCACAAGTGTGGAGGAGACGGAGAAATTAATTTCTCCATCTTCTCAATGGTCTGACTCGCCGTGTATCAGACTGCAACATCTGCTGAGAAAAAAAAAAACGACTGCACACGGACAGCAAGTGAGAAGAGAATCGTACCACTTTTGTGGAAGAAAATGGAACCGATTTTTTTTTATACACTATATTAGTCCATGTGGCAACATTTCACTTCCATATCAGAGAAATGTGCAGTTATGGATCCGAAACGTTGCCACATGGGCCAATAAGGAGTACGCTACTTTTCTCACAATTAATCAGAGTGATAGATAGACAGATACACACACATACATAATAAGAATAGATACTGAGAATTACACCATTTATGCAGGACAGTAGAAGTATACACAGCTCCACAATATACCGTATATACTTGAGTATAAGTCGACCCAAGTATATGCCGAGGCACCTAATTTTGCCAGAAAAAAACTGGGAAAGCTTATTGAGTCGAGTATAAGCCAGGTATGCATTGTCCCCACATCCCCGTCCTTGTATGCATGGCTCCCCTGTCCCTGTATGCATGGCTCCTTATCCCCGTCCTTGTATGCATAGCTCCTCATCCCTGTCCTTGTATGCATGGTCCCCCCATCCCTGTCCTTGTATGCATTGCTCCTTATCCCAGTCCTTGTATGCATGGCTCCTTATCCCCATCCTTGTCTGCATGGCTCCCCCATCCCTGTCCTTGTATGCATTGCTCCTTATCCCAGTCCTTGTATGCATAGCTCCTCATCCCCATCCTTGTCTGCATGGCTCCCCCGTCCCCGTCCGCATGGCTCCTCATCCCCATCTTTGTATGCATGGCTCCTTATCCCCATCCTTGTCTGCATGAGCTCCTTATCCCAGTCCTTGTATGCATGGCTCCTTATCCCCATCCTTGTATGCATGGATCCTCATCCCCGTCTTTGTATGCATGGCTCCTTATCCCCATCCTTGTCTACATGGGCTCCTTAGCTCCTTATCCCCATCCTTGTATGCATGACTCCTTATCCCCGTCCTATGTATGCATGGGCCTCTTATTCCCATTTTTGTATGCATGGCTCCTTATCCTCGTCCTTGTATGCATGGCTCCTTATCCCCGTCCTTGTATGCATGGCTCCTTCCTTGTTCATGTATGCATGGTTCCGATAAAAAAAAAAAAAACACATCCTACTTACCTTCCCTGCATGCCCTCGCAGCATCTCGTTTTGGTGCCAGCAGCTCCTGTGGCTGGGTGATCACGTGTCCCCCACTCATTAAGGTAATGAATATGTACCCATGCCTATGGGAGTGGAGAGGGGTGAATACTCATTACCTTAATGAGAGGCAGACACATGATCGCTCGGCCTGAAGAGCTGCTGGCGCCGGAACAAGATGCAGCGAGGGAGCGCAGGGAAGGTAAGTAGGATGTGTTCTGGAAGCCGGCGGCTGTGGCTGTGAACGCTATAAGAGAAATGAATATTCACGGCACTGGAATATTCTGTGACTCGCTGCTCCCCCTCCGTTTTTCTGGGACAATGACTCGTGTATAAGCCGAGGGGGGTGTTTTCAGGACAAAAAAAATATGCTGAAAAACTCGGCTTATACATGAGTTTATACGGTATACTACAATCTATTATATACACAGAGGCATATTATATACTGTGTTAAGGAATATAGAGCGGTGTATATATTATATTAGATGGTGGCCCGATTCTAACGCATCGGGTATTCTAGAATATGCATGTCCACGTAGTATATTGCCCAGCCACGTAGTATATTGCCCAGTGACGTAGTATATTGCCCAGACACGTAGTATATTGCCAAGTGACGTAGTATATTGCCCAGCCACGTAGTATATTGCCCAGTTACGTAGTATACAGCACAGAGCCACGTAGTATATTGCACAGCGATGTAGTATACAGCACAGAGCCACGTAGTATATTGCACAGCGATGTAGTATACAGCACAGAGCCACACAGTATATTGCCCAGCCACGTAGTATATTGGCCAGTCACATAGTATATTGCCCAGCTACGTAGTATATTGCCCAGTGATGTAGTATATTGCCCAGCCACGTAGTATATTGCCCAGCCAAGTAGTATATTGCCCAGCCACGTAGTATATTGCCCAGCCACATAGTATATTGCCCAGCCACATAGTATATTGCCTAGCCACGTAGTATATTGCCCAGCCACGTAGTATACAGCACAGAGCCACGTAGTATATTGCCCAGCCACGTAGTATACAGCACAGAGCCACGTAGTACATTGCACAGCGACATAGTATACAGCACAGAGCCACGTAGTATATTGCACAGCGATGTAGTATACAGCACAGAGCTACACAGTATATTGCACAGCGATGTAGTATACAGCACAGAGCCACATAGTATATTGCCCAGCCACGTAGCATATTGCCCAGCCACGTAGTATATTGCCCAGCCACGTAGTATATTGCCCAGCCACATAGTATATTGCCTAGCCACGTAGTATATTGCCCAGCCACGTAGTATACAGCACAGAGCCACGTAGTATATTGCCCAGCCACGTAGTATACAGCACAGAGCCACATAGTACATTGCACAGCGACATAGTATACAGCACAGAGCCACGTAGTATATTGCACAGCGATGTAGTATACAGCACAGAGCTACACAGTATATTGCACAGCGATGTAGTATACAGCACAGAGCCACGTAGTATATTGCCCAGCCACGTAGCATATTGCCCAGCCACGTAGTATATTGCCCAGCCACGTAGTATATTGCCCAGTGACGTAGTATATTGCCCAGTGACGTAGTATACAGCACAGAGCCACGTAGTATATTGCCCAGCCACGTAGCATATTGCCCAGCCACGTAGTATATTGCCCAGCCACGTAGTATATTGCCCAGTGATGTAGTATATTGCCCAGCCAAGTAGTATATTGCCCAGCCAAGTAGTATATTGCCCAGCCACGTAGTATATTGCCCAGCCACGTAGTATATTGCCCAGCCACATAGTATATTGCCTAGCCACGTAGTATATTGCCCAGCCACGTAGTATACAGCACAGAGCCACGTAGTATATTGCCCAGCCACGTAGTATACAGCACAGAGCCACGTAGTACATTGCACAGCGACATAGTATACAGCACAGAGCCACGTAGTATATTGCACAGCGATGTAGTATACAGCACAGAGCTACACAGTATATTGCACAGCGATGTAGTATACAGCACAGAGCCACGTAGTATATTGCCCAGCCACGTAGCATATTGCCCAGCCACGTAGTATATTGCCCAGCCACGTAGTATATTGCCCAGCCACATAGTATATTGCCTAGCCACGTAGTATATTGCCCAGCCACGTAGTATACAGCACAGAGCCACGTAGTATATTGCCCAGCCACGTAGTATACAGCACAGAGCCACATAGTACATTGCACAGCGACATAGTATACAGCACAGAGCCACGTAGTATATTGCACAGCGATGTAGTATACAGCACAGAGCTACACAGTATATTGCACAGCGATGTAGTATACAGCACAGAGCCACGTAGTATATTGCCCAGCCACGTAGCATATTGCCCAGCCACGTAGTATATTGCCCAGCCACGTAGTATATTGCCCAGTGACGTAGTATATTGCCCAGTGACGTAGTATACAGCACAGAGCCACGTAGTATATTGCACAGCGACGTAGTATACACCACAGAGCCATGTAGTATATTGCCCAGCTACGTAGTATATTGCCCAGCCATGTATGTCACAGGTTAAAAAATCAAAAATAAACATATACTCACCTTCCGAGGGGTCCCTTGTAGTTCTGTCGCCTGTGTGCCGTGCAGGCGGCAGCTTCCGGTCCAAGGGTGTGATGACGTCGAAGTCACTTGACCGTGACGTCATCGCAGGTCCTTCTCGTGCAGGACCCGTGATGACGTCGTGGTCACATGACCGTGACATCACGGCAGGTCCTTCTCGCAGACCATCCTTGCCAACGGAACCTGCCGCTTGCATGGACCGGTCACCGGAGCGTCACGAGGAGTGGGAAAGGCGGCAGAAGGTGAGTATATAATGACTTTTTATTTTTTTAAAATTATTTTTAACATTAGATGTTTTTACTATTGACGCTGCATAGGCAGCGTCAATAGTAAAAACTTGGTCACACAGGGTTAATAGCGGCGGTAGCGGAGTGAGTTACCCGTGGCATACCGCGGTCCGTTACCGCTGGCATTAACCCTGTGTGCGGTGACTGCGGGGAATATGGAGCGGGCGCCGGGCACTGACTGCAGGGGAGTAGGGAGGGACTAATCGGACTGTGCCCGTCGCTGATTGGTCGCGGCAGCCATGACAGGCAGCTGGCGAGACCAATCAGAGACTTGGATTCCATGACAGACAGAGGCCGCGACCAATGAATATCCGTGACAGACAGACGGAAGTGTCCCTTAGACAATTATATAGTAGATAGTGTAGAGATGTGGCAGCAGTGTATATATAGTGTGAATTCCACACTATATACATAGCGCCATACTATATAAACATCTCTACACTATACAAACATCTCTACACTCTCTCTCTCTCTCTCTCTATATAATATATATATATATATATATATATATATATATATATATATATATATATATATTCAAAAAATATATACACACACACATCTCTACAATATACGGTAATTAGGACAGCATTATGCTATGTTATGATGCATACATCACGTAGGAGACACAGAGGCTGATGTACATAGGAGACACCGCGACTGCTGAATATATATCACATTGAAGCTACTGTATATACAATATATAGTTGACACTGCGACTGATGTCTATAGTTGTAGTATCACCTATATATTGTATGTGATACTGTGACTGGTGTACACACATTATATAGATGAAACTGAAAAAATAAAATTATATATATATATATTAGACACAGATAGATAGTGCTGCTATACACAGCAGTATCACCTATACAATGTATATGCAGTAGTCTATACATTATACAGGTGATACTGCAAATGTTGGATACACGATATATAGGCGATACTGCTACTGCTGTATATAATGATAGTATCACCTATATATCATGTATACAGCAGTCTACATACATTATATAGGCAATACTGCTACTGATGTGTATATATGTTATATATAGGTGATACTGTTGTGTATATATGTACGTGTACATATATACACAGCAGTATCACCTATATACACATCAGTAGCGGCATTGCCTATATAATGTGTATAGACTACTAAATATACATTATATAGGTGATACTGATGTATATAATCACTATACTACCTATATAATGTATGTATAGCAGTCTACATCTTATATAGGTAACACTGCTACTGATGTGTATATACATTATATAGGTGGTACTGCTGTGTATACATGTACATATATGTGTGTACATACATGTGTGTGTACAGTATACTGTATATACAGTATGTATACACACACACTGCAGTGTCACCTATATAAGGTATATATGCATCAGTAGCAGTGTCACCTATATAAGATATAGGCTGCTATACATACATTTTAGTGGTATAGTGATTATATACAGCAGTATCACCTATATAACGTATATATAGCAGTCTATACACATTATATAGCTGCAACTGCTGTATATACATTAAAAAATCATCTTGGGACTCACCCAGGTCCCTGAGATTGGGGGGGGAGGTCGGGAGGATGAAGGGCTGAGGTGTGTCGGGTCCTCTCCAGCGTCGGCAGTGAAGAGGATCCCAGGCATTGGTGAGCAGTCTTCTCTGACGCTGGTTCAGGCCGGCCAGCGTCAGACACAGTCAGGTCAGGTGGAGGCGTCCTATGCGCGCCGGCCTTTTCAAATGTACGCGCGTGGTCTCCTGCTTGCCCGCACTGACACGGGCAGCAGACGAGCATGCGCAGGAACTAGGACCGCGGCCGTGCTCGCGCACTAGCGTGGGCCGCCGCGGCACTTATCAGCGCGGGCACCGCGCGCACACAGGACCTGGTTAAAGGGCCGGCTGGAGGGATGCGGCGCGCATGTATTAAAATCGCTGCCGGTCCTCCAGCGGCCCTGTGAAGCTGCTCAGGCACCGGCCCGGGGGGCATATGCACTCCTGCCACCTGGCCCAGTCCGCCCCTGCCCACATGTCTACTTTACATCAGCACAATTTTGGAAACAATTTTTTTTTTTGTTAGGGAGTTATAAGGGTTAAAAGTTGACCAGCAATTTCTCATTTTTACAACACCATGTTTTTTTTAGGGACCACATCACCTTTGAAGTCATTTTGAGGGGTCTATATGATAGAAAATAACCAAGCGTGACACCATTCTAAAAACTGCACCCCTCAAGCTGCTCAAAACCACATTCAAGAAGTTTATTAACCCTTTACGTACTTCACAGGAACTGAAACAATGTGGAAGTAAAAAATGAACATTTAACTTTTTTTTGCAAACATTTTACTTCAGAACCATTTTTTTTAATTTTCACAAGTGTAAAAACAGAAATTTAACCACAAATTTTGTTGTGCAATTTTTCCTGAGTACGCCGATACCCCATATGTGGAGGTAAACCACTGTTTGGGCGCACCGCAGAGCTTGGAAGGGAAGGAGCACCGTTTGACTGTTTCAATGCAGAATTGGCTGGAATTGAGATCGGACGCCATGTCGCGTTTGGAGAGCCCCTAATGTGCCTAAACAGTGGAAACCACCCACAAGTGACACCATTTTGGAAACTAGACCCCTTAAGGAACTTATCTAGATGTGTGGTGAGCACTTTGAACCCCCAAGTGCTTCACAGAAGTTTATAACGTAGAGCCGTGAAAATAAAAAATCGCATTTGTTTTCACAAAAATAATTTTTTTGCCCACAAATTCTTATTTTCACAAGGGTAACAGGAGAAATTAGACCACAAAAGTTGTTGTGCAATTTCTCCTGTGTACGTCGATACCCCATATGTGGAGGTAAACCACTGTTTGGGCGCACCGCAGAGCTTGGAAGTGAAGGAGCACAGTTTGACTTTTTCAATGCAGAATTGGCTGGAATTGAGATCGGATGCCATGTCGCGTTTGGAGAGCCCCTGATGTGCCTAAACAGTGGAAACCCCCCACAAGTGATACCATTTTGGAAACTAGACCCCTTAAGGAACTTATCTAGATGTGTGGTGAGGACTTTGAACCCCCAAGTGCTTCACAGAAGTTTTTAACGTAGAGCCGTGAAAATAAAAAATCGCATTTTTTCTACAAAAATGATCTTTTTGCCCCCAAATTTTTATTTTCACAAGGGTAACAGGAGAAATTAGACCACAAAAGATGTTGTGCAATTTCTCCTGAGTACGCCGATACCCCATATGTGGGGGTAAACCACTGTTTGGGCGCACCGCAGAGCTTGGAAGAGAAGGAGTGTCGTTTTACTTTTTCAATGTAGAATTGGCTGGAATTGAGATTGGACGCCATGTCACGTTTGGAGAGCCGCTGATGTGCCTAAACAGTAGAGACCCCCCACAAATGACACCATTTTGGAAACTAGACCCCTTAAGGAACTTATCTAGATGTGTGGTGAGCACTTTAAACCCCCAGGTGCTTCACAGAAGTTTATAACGTAGAGCCGTGAAAATAAAAAAATCGCATTTTTTCTACAAAAATGATTTTTTGCCTCCAAATTTTTATTTTACCAAGGGTAACAGGAGAAAATGGACCCCAGAAGTTGTTGTACAATTTGTCTTGAGTACGCCGACACCCCATATGTGGGGGTAAACCACTGTTTGGGCGCATGGCTGAGCTCGGAAGCAAAGGAGCGCCATTTGACTTTTCAATGCAAAATTGACTGGAATTGAGATCGGACGCCATGTCGCGTTTGGAGAGCCCCTGATGTGCCTAAACAGTAGAAACCCCCCAAAAGTGACCCCATTTTGGAAACTAGACCCCCCATGGAATTTATCTAGATGTGTAGTGAGAACTTTGAATGCCCAAGTGCATCACAGAAGTTTATAATGCAGAGTCGTAAAAATAAAAAATATATTTTTTTTAACAATAAAGATTTTTTAGCCTCCAAGTTTTTATTTTCACAAGGGTAACAAGAGAAATTGGACCCCAAAAGTTGTTCTCCAATTTGTCCTGAGTATGCTGGTACCCCATATGTGGGGGTAAACCACTGTTTGGGCGCACGGAAGAGCTTGGAAGGGAAGGAGCGCCATTTTGGAATGCAGACTTTGATAGAATTGTCTGCGAGCGTTATGTTGCGTTTGCAGACCCCTAATGTACCTAAACAGTAGAAACCCCCAACAAGTGACCCCATTTTGGAAAATAGACCCCCCAAGGAACTTATCTAGATATGTGGTGAGAACTTTGAATGCCCAAGTGCTTCACAGAAGTTTATAATGCAGAGTAGTGAAAATAAAAAATATTTTTTTTCCCACAAAAAAGATTTTTTTAGCCCCCAAATTTTTATTTTCACAAGGGTAACAAGAGAAATTAGATGCCAATATTTGTTCTCCAATTTGTCCTGAGTATGCTGGTACCCCATATGTGGGGGTAAACCACTGTTTTGGCACACGGCAGAGCTCGGAAGAGAAGGAGCGCCATTTTGGAATTCAGACTTTGATAGAATTGTCTGTGGGTGTTATGTTGTGTTTGCAGAGCCCCTGATGTACCTAAACAGTAGAAACCCCCCACAAGTGACCAAATTTTGGAAACTAGACCCCCTAAGGAACATATCTAGATATGTGATGAGAACTTTGAATGCTCAAGTGCTTCACAGAAGTTTATAATGCAGAGTAGCGAAAATAAAAAAATATTTTTTTTTCCCACAAAAAAGATTTTTAGCCCCCAAGTTTTTATTTTCACAAGGGTAACAGGAGAAATTGGACCCCAAAAGTTGTTGTCCAATTTATCCCGAGTACGCTGATGCCCCATATGTGGGGGTAAACCACTGTTTGGGCGCACGGCAAAGCTCAGAAGGGAGGGAGCACCATTTGACTTTTTTAGCGCAAAATTGGCTGTCGTGTTTGGAGACCCCCTGATGTACCTAAACAGTGGAAACCCCCAAATTATAACTCCAACCCTAACTCCAACACCCTAACCCTAATCTCAACCCGATCCATAATCCTAATCACAACCCTAACGATAATCACAACACTAACCCCAAAACAGCCCTAATCTCAACCCTAACCATAACCCTAATCAAAACCCTAAATCCAACACACCCCTAACCCTAATCCCAACCCTAATCCCAACCCTAACCCTAATCCCAACCCTAATCCCAAACGTAACCCTAATCCCAAACGTAACCTAATCCCAACCCTAATCCAAACCCTAACCCTAATCCCAACTCTAACCCTAACTTTAGCCCCAACCCTAACCCTAACTTTAGCCCCAACCCTAACCATAACTTTAGCCCCGTCGTCACAAAAAAAGTTCAATATAACCTTTTTTTTGTACGTCGCATCCGCCATTTCCGCGCATGCGTGGCCGTAACTCTGCCCCCTCCTCCCCAGGACATAGACTGGGCAGCGGATGCGTTGAAAAACTGCATCCGCTGCCCACGTTGTGCACAATTTTCACAACGTACGTCGGGCCGACGCATTGCGACCGCCCCGTACCGACGCAAGTGTGAAAGAAGCCTAAGGCTACTTTCACACTAGCGTCGTACTCGGCCCATCGCAGTGTGTCGGGCCGACGTACCGAAGCTAGCGTTGTAAGCGCCGCACAACGGGTGCAGCGGATGCTGTTTTTTCAACGCATCCGCTGCCCCATTGTGAGGTGCGGGGAGGCGGGGGCGGAGTTCCGGCCGCACATGCGCGGTCGGAAATGGCGGACACGTCGCACAAAAAAGTTACATGTAGCTTTTTTTGTGCCGACGGTCCGCCAAAGCACGACGCATCCGTCGCACGACGGATGCGACGTGTGGCAATCCGTCGCAATGCGTCGCTAATGCAAGCCAATGGAGAAAAAACGCATCCTGCAAGCACTTTTGCAGGATGCGTTTTTTCTCCAACGACGCATTGCGACGGAAGCCAAAAAACGCTAGTGTGTAAGTAGCCTAACCCTAACCCTAACCCTAGCCCTAACCCTAACCCTAAATTTAGCCCCAACCCTAACCCTAACCCTAGCCCTAACCCTAATTTTAGCCCCAACCCTAACCCTAACCCTAGCCCTAACCCTAACCCTAATTTTAGCCCCAACTCGTCTCTCCTGCTGGCCGGCAGATGGCAGCAGATGGCGGGGGCACTGCGCATGCGCCCGCCATGAGGAAAAAGCCGGCCGGCAGGAGGAGACAGAAGAGGACCCAGGGACACCGGGTGAGTATGATAGGGTCCCCGAATCCCCCTATTTCTCTGTCCTCTGATGTGCGATCACATCAGAGAACAGAGAATTACAGATCGTTTTTTTTTTTTTTTTTTTTTTTTTTTGCGGTCGCCGGTAAACAGTTAATTACCGGCGATCGCAAAACAGGGGTCGGTGCAAACCGACCCCGATCATGTTCTTTGGGGTCTCGGCTACCCCCGGCAGCCGAGACCCCAAAGATCCTCCGGGTGCCGGGCGGCGGGCGCACTGCGCATGTGCCCGCCATTTTTTCCCGGAAAAAAGATGGCGGCGCCCATGGGGAGCCACGAGGAGCAGCGGGGGAGATAGGTGAGTATTGGGGGGCTATCGCGGGCCATCGGGGACCCTATTTCTCTGTCCTCCGATGTGCGATCACATCGGAGGACAGAGAAATTAAATGGCAAATCGCGGTTTGTTTTTTTTGTTGCGACCGCCGGTAAACGGTTAATTACCGGCGATCGCAACTCGGGGGTTGGTAAAAACCCCCCGAATCATGTTCTCTGGGGTCTCGGCTACCCTCGGCAACCGAGACCCCAGAGAAAATCCGACTCTGGGGGGCGCTATTCACTTTTTCCACAGCGCCGTTAATTAACGGCGCTGTGGTTTAAGTACCCTTAGCGGCCGCCGTTAAAAGGCGTATCGGCGGTCGTTAAGGGGTTAAAATATGTTTTAAAACCTTTGCCAGAAAAATTGCGTTGACCAGTGTAATTGCATTATATACTAAGGGACTGCACTATAAATAATATGTGAGTACACAATAAACAAATTGACTGCTATACATAAGTGAGTACACTATATTTTAAGGGACTGAGCTATATATAAATAGTGAGTACACTATATATTAAGGGACTGCTATACATAAGAGAGCACACTATATACTAAGGGACTGTGCTATAAATAATTGAGCACAATATAAACTAGGAGACAGTGTTATACTTAATAAGTGAGTACACTATATAGTAAAGGACTGTGCTATACATCAGTGAGCACAATATATACTAATTGACTGTGCTATACATCAGTGAGTACACTATATATTAAGGTACTGTGCAATATAAATAAGTGAGCACATTATAAACTAAGCGACTGTGCTATACATAGGTGAGCACAATATATACTAAGAGACTGCTATAAATAAGTGAGTATACTATATACTAAGGGGATGTACTACACATAATAAGTGAGTACAGTATATAATAAGGGACTGTGCTATACAAAGGTGAGCACAATATATACTAAGAGACTGTGCTATAAATGATAAGTGGATACCCTATTTACAAAGGGACTTTGATGTATACAATTGAGTACACTATATACTAAGGGACTGTGTTATACATAAGTGAGTACACTATATATTAAGGGAATGTGCTATACATAAGTGAGCACAATAAATACTAAGAGACTGTGCTATACATAATAAATGAGAACACTACATACTAAGGGACTGTGCTATACATAAGTGAGTAAACTATATAGTAAGGGACTGTGCTATACATAATAAATGAGTACACTAAATACTAAGGGAATGAGCTATAAATACTAAGTGAGTACATTATATATGAATTAACTGCTATGCATAAGTGAGTACACTATATACTAAGGAACCGTACTATACATAATAAGTACACTATACAGGTGCATCTCACAAAATTAGAATATCATCAAAATGTGAATTTATTACAGTTCTTCAATACAAAAAGTGAAACTCATATATTATATTGTCACGGGGATACTGGGTAGACTAAGGCTGAGTACCCGGGCCCCTGCGATATCCCTCAGGCTAGGGAAACCCTGTCTGTCCCTTTCCCAGAAGTTACACTAAAGGTGTGCATGTCTGGGCCGCCAGGCCTGACCCTGTCTCCTGTTTCAGCCCTAAGCTGAAACCACCACCCGCCACCCAGTGAAGAGACCACACACCAATCCCCACAGAAAGCACAGACAGGGAAAACTGAAAAACGCACCACGCCGCAGACACACAGGAATACACTATACTGTGCACAGGGCAAAGCAAATACAAATATAGGAGGGAGGAATATGACAAAAGGATAATACACCACCAGATAAGATATTCCTACAACAAAACCACCACTGCAGACCGGTATCACTAGGCAAAAAGCACAAGCTATAATCGGCGACCTCCAAAGTCCAGCATAACTATTTAAAGGCCGTGGGCGTGACTCAGCCTCCAACCAAACTACCAGCTAGATTAACCCAGAGCAAGCTGGATAAAGTCTAGCTGACGCCACTGAGCGTGTAGTGGACGTATGTGGAATTACCGCTGTCAGTCGGACGCCCTAGTGTGAACAGCGTCCGACATGACATATATAGAGTCATTACACAGAGTGATCTATTTCACGTGTTTATTTCTGTTAATGTTGATGATTATGGCTTACAGCCAGTGAAAACCCAAAAGTCATTATCTCAGTAAATTAGAATACTTTATAACACCAGCTTGAAAAGTGATTTTAAAATCCAAAATGTTGGCCTACTGAAATGTATGTTCAGTAAATGCACTCAATACTTGGTTGGGGTTCCTTATGAATCAATTACTGCATCAATGCAGCGTGGCATGGAGGCGATCAGCCTGTGGCACTGCTGAGGGGTTATGGAAGCCCAGGTTGCTTTGATAGCAGCCTTCAGCTGCATTGTTGAGTCTGGTGTCTCATCTTCCTCTTGACAATACTCCATAGATTCTCTATGGGGTTAAGGTCAGGTGAGTTTGCTGCCAATCAAGCACAGTGATACTGTTGTTTGTAAACCAGGTATTGGTACCTTTGGCAGTGTGGACAGGTGCCAAGTCCTGCTGGAGAATGATATTTTCATCTCAAAAAAGCTTCTCAGCAGAGGGAAGCATGAAGGGTTCTAAAATGTTCTGCGCTGACTTTGGTCTTGATAAAACACAGTGGACCTACACCAGCAGATGACATGGCTTCCCAAACCATCATTGGTTGTGGATACTTCACAGTAGACCTTGGAAATCAAGGTCCCAGAGTCTGGAGGAAGAGTGGAGAGGCCACAATCCAAGCTGCTGGAGGTCTAGTGTGAAGTCTCCACAATCAGTGATGGTTTGGGGAGCCATGTCATATGCTGGTGTAGGTCCACTGTGTTTTATCAAGAACAAAGTCAGTGCAGCCGTCTAACAGGACATTTTAGAGCACTTCATGCTTCCCTCTGTCGACAAGCTTTTTGGAGATGGAAATTTCATTCTTCAGCAGGACTTGGCCCCTGTCCACACTGCCAAAAGTACAAATACCTGGTGTAAAAACAACAGTATCACTGGGCTTGATTGACAGCAAACTCGCCTGACCTTGACTACAGGCTGATCGCCTCCATGCCATGCCGCATTGTAATGGCTGCAAAACGAGCCCTGACCAAGCACTGAGTGCATTTACTGAACATACATTTTAGTAGGACAACATTTCAGATTTTAAAATCATTTTTCAACCTGGTGTTAAAGTATTAAAGTATTCTAATTTACTGAGATAATGACTTTGGGGGTTATAGCTTATATATGAATATGTAATTTTGTGGATTGTGAGATTGTTGGCTGAGGTAATCTTTCACATCTAGAGGGACCTTCTATTTTTGGGCCAAACTTTATGCATATGCTTTTTTACCAATTTTGGGGACGCCCAATCTTTGATGTTTACATGTTTTTATAATTATATAAACTTTCTGTACAATTTTTCATTATTTCGCTGTCTATCTCATTATACATAGTGTATAATTGGTTCTCTAACTTGATATGATTCTTTGATGTTAACTTATTAGCCAAATGAACCACACTAGTGCCAGGGGAGGTGCACTGTTGCTTTTTGTCTTTTAAATGTTTTTACCTATTGTGTACTGTGGTTGTCAATAAAGCATTTTTGATATTTCTTTCTATATTGAGGTGTGCACAATTCTATGCATTGGCCCTTTCTTCTTCATGACACGCTTGTATAATGGACTAAGCTATACATAATAATTGAGTGCACTATAAAGTAAGGAACTGAGCTATACATAAGTGAGTGCACTATATACTAAGGGACTGTGCTATACATAAGTGAGCACAAATAGATACTAAGAGACTGTGCTATAAATAATATGTGACTGCAATATACACTAAGGGACTGTGCTAAATATAAGTGATCACAATATAAACAAAGAGACTGTGCTATACATAATAAGTGAGTACACTATATACTAAGGGACTGCTATATATGAGTACACTATATACTAAGGGACTGAGCTGTACATAATAGGTGAGTACACTGTATATTAAGGGACCGAGCTATAAATAATAAGCAAATACACTATATACAAAGGTACTGTTCTATGCTATACATAAGTGAGTAAATTATATACTAAGGGACTCTGCTATACATAGATGAGTACACTATATACTAGGACTGTGCTATACATAATAAGTTTGTACACTACATACTAAGGAACTGTGCAATACATAATATGTGAGTACACTATATACTAAGTGACAGTGATTAATAATTATAGGGGATAACTCAGGAGACTCTGCGTGGAACAAGACAACTACAGGACACAGTTTTATAAGTGGTAAAGTCTATATTATCACACGGTGATTCAAACAGGTGCAGACAGAAACTCAAGTCCACAACACTTGGTGTAAATATTAAACGCAGCTCAGCAGTCTATAGGAAACTTCAGAGGAAAATGCAATCAAGCAGAAAGTCTATGAAGCACAGTTATTCTTGAGGATACTTGACCACGAATAAATCCTTGTCTTAGTCCAAACACAGATAGAAGAGCTTATAAGGCAGTTCAAATAATATCTTAGCTCAACCAGGGAGGTCTGGTTAATAGTCTCAAGTTTTTGTAGAGCAGCAAATGCTTACATGTCCAGCAAATGCAGATGGAAGTAAACACAAGCAGCAGATGAAGGAGGATTACTGGAACTGGTGTATGCAGCAGGAACTCAGAGCAGAGTAGCAGGATCACCACACAGGTTCACAGGAGCAGGTATATAGCCAGGGAGTAATCAGAGGTCAGGAGCTGGATGCAAGGCAGAATACTCTAGCACAGACTGAAGGCTGGGGTGGAGTTTTATAGCAGGAAGACACAGTGCACATGAGACCAAAGACACCATCTTGGAAAAGGGCAGTAATGCACAAAAGGTAAAAAATGTTCAGAGTCCTGACATTACTCCCTCCTTAGAAGCGGCCTCAGGACGATCCTGGACCTGGTTTCTCAGGGAATCTCTGATGAAAATGAGAAATCTTCTGTTGGGCATTGATGTTTTCCACAGGTTCCCAAGAGTCTTCCTCAGGGGGATATCCCTGCCATCTTATCAGATATTGGAGCCGATTCCTGCGAATCCTGGAATCAATAATTTCCTCCACCACAAATTGTTCTTGCCCATCAATCACCACAGGCTGCGGAGGTAGCACAACACGTCCCTGGAAGGTATTAGGAGATACAGGCTTTAGTAAAGATACATGAAAAACTGGGTGTACCTTCATAGTCCTAGGCAGCTTCAGCCGGCAGGCCACAGAGCTCACAATACCATTGATCTTGAAAGAGCCAATGAATTTCTGTCCAAGTTTTTGTGAAGGAACGTTTAACTTCAGATTCTTAGTTGCTAACCACACGGAATCTCCTACCTTGAACATGGGTGCAGGTTTACGGAATCTATCAACCGATCTCTTATAACGTTCTTGAGCTGTGGTCAGGGATTCCTTCAGAACCTCCAGATTTTGTCTCATCGCAGTCAGCCTTTCCTCCACTGCCGGAACCGGAGAATTAATTGGAGACCTAGATAAAATACACAGATGATAACCCAGATTGGCAAAGAAAGGTGCAAATTTAGTGGAGGCGCTCTGAGAATTATTATATGAAAATTCGGCTAACGGCAGCAACTCCAACCAATCATCCTGGAGATGGCTGACATAGCATCTTAGATATTGTTCCGGTGTCTGGTTGGTACGCTCAGTCTGACCATTTGTCTGGGGATGGTAAGCGGAAGAGAGACAGACATTAATATTGAGTGCAGAGCAAAACCCCTTCCAGAATCTTGAACTGAACTGTACTCCACGGTCAGAGATGATCTCATCCGGAACCCCATGCAACCGAAAGACATTCTGTATAACCAAGTTCACTGTATCTTTAGCTGAGGGGAGGCCGGTGCATGGAACAAAATGAGCAGCTTTAGTCAGGCGATCAACTACCACCATGATTGTATTCATGCCCCCCGATGTAGGCAGCTCCACAATAAAGTCCATTGATATAGACCCCCAAGGGCGGGACGGAACAGGTAATGGTTGTAGAAGACCCGTCGGTGCCACATGAGGAGTCTTGTAACGGGCACATACCTCGCAAGAGAGAACATAGTCCTTGGTATCCTTCAGGCAAGTTGGCCACCAGAAGAATCGGCTCAGGAACTCTTGTGTCTTCTGTCCCCCCCTGTGACCAGCCAACTTGGAGTCATGTACCAACTTGAGGATCTGCAGACGGATGACCTCAGGGACATAGATACGTCGATCTCTGAACCACATGCCACCCTTAAAGACAAGATTAATATCCACACGTGGGTTGGCCAGAAATACATCACCGTCATAGGCCTCCCTGCACTCCTTCCACAAGTCCTGATCGTGGATAACTCCGATGAAATTGGCATCAGATAGAATGGTCTTGGACGGGGCTCCAGGTACAGAATCCGCAGCATGGATTCGGGATAAAGCATCAGCCTTCCCATTACGAGAACCTGGACGGTACGAGATAACAAAGTTAAATTGACTTAAAAATAAGTTCCAACGAGCCTGACGAGGAGAAAGACATCTAGCAGATCTAAGGAACTCTAAATTGCGATGGTCAGTTAGCACTATGATCTGTTGTGCAGCTCCTTGCAGATGATGTCTCCATTCTTTGAAAGCCACAATAATAGCCAGCAATTCCTTGTCTCCCACGTCGTAATTCTTCCCTGCTGAGGTTAGTCTACGGGAAAAGAAAGCACAAGGATGTAGCAGACCCTTCTCTCCAGTTCTTTGGGAGAGAATAGCCCCCAAAGCATTATCAGAAGCGTCCACCTCCACAATGAATGAAAGTGTTGGATCTGGGTGTATCAACAGCGGTGCTGATGTGAAACAGATCTTAAGCCGATCAAAAGCTTCTTGAGCCTGTGATGACCACTTAAAGGGCTTTTCCTTCTTTGTCAAGGAAGTAATGGGACGGACAATATCAGAAAAATTTCGAATGAAGCGTCTGTAGAAATTTGCAAAACCAATAAAACGTTGGACCTCCTTAACGTTTTTGCGTACCGGCCAGTCAAGGATAGCCTGAATCTTACCAGATTCCATGTTCAGCCCCTGGGGAGAGATGATATAACCTAAGAACTGTATCTCAGAACGATGGAACTCGCATTTCTCCGGCTTAATATACAGATGGTTCTCTTTCAGACGTCTTAAAACAGTTTTGACATGTTCTTCATGTTCCTGTAAAGAGTCAGAAAAGATTAGTATATCGTCCAAATAGATCACCACAAACTGGTCCAACAAATCTCTGAAAATGTCATTAGCAAGGTGTTGAAACGTTGCAGGGGCGTTACAAAGCCCGAAGGGCATCACAAGAGATTCAAAGTGTCTATACCGGCATCTGAATGCTGTCTTCCACTCATCCCCTGGACGAATACGCACCAAATTATAAGCCCCACGAAGATCCAGTTTAGAGAACACCTTAGCATGGCGGACTCTTTCCAGTAATTCGGGAATCAGAGGCAAAGGGTAACGGTTTTGTACGGTTACCTTATTGAGTTCCCGATAGTCAACACAGGGTCTCAGGGTCCCATCCTTCTTTTTTACAAAAAATATAGGTGCCCCTGCTGGTGAGGAAGAAGGACGTATGAAGCCTTTGGCCAGATTTTCATCAATATACTCCTTTAAGCCTTGAAGCTCAGGTGCCGCCAAAGGGTATACGTTACCAAAAGGAATAGCTGCCCAGGAAGCAGCTCAATGGGACAGTCATAATGCCTGTGTGGAGGAAGCTGATCTGCATTCTTCTTGTCACAGATGTCAGAGAACTCTTTATATGTTGGAGGTAAAGAAAATACCTGTACATGTGGTTCCGTAGCCGTGGACTCCGGGACAGCTTGTGTTAACGCTGAGTTGCTCCTTGTTGGAAAGGTACTCTCCTTGGTCTCCCAGTTGATAATTGGGTTCTGAGAACGCAACCAAGGAATGCCTAAAATCACAGGAAAATGAGAAGAAATTAGCAAGAAAGAAAGTTGCTCCTGATGATTAGGCTCCAACACAATTTCAAGGGGTACGGTCTCCTGATCCACAGGCCCAGAGATTAAAGGTGACCCATCCACTGTTTCCATGGTAATTGGAGAGACTCTTTGCTGAATTTCAATACCATGTTCCTTGGCAAATGCGATATCCATGAAATTGCCACCTGCATCAGAGTCAATCATAGCTGCACTGGAAATCCACTGTCCTGAACACAGGATCTTAATAGGGAGAGAACAGTGAGAGTTCTTTTCCTTAAGCTCCTTGGGGGGTGAAGTCATAGAAAGTGAATGGAATACAGCGTTTACAGGCAGGCTACATTCAGAGATGTCAGATTCATCATCACAGTTGTCATACTCCCCTAATGCTGCTAGCACCTTGTTAGGCCGTCTAGGACAGTTAGGACAATTGATCAAGAAGTGGTCAGACTGGCCTCAGTAGAAACATAGACTTTCACGAAGGCGATGCTCCCGGAGCTCATTGATCTCGCGCCTCTGAACGGAATCAATTTGCATGGGCACCTCCTCCACCTCCCGAGAGGTTTTACCTGCAGGCTCTTTGGAAGGAAGGGAAAAGTTAGAAATACGGTTATAAGCAGCAAATTTCTCCTGCCTACGCTCAGTAAGGTGAATGTCTATGAGCACACAATGCTGTATAAATGTCTCTAGCTATTGTGGTGACTCAGAGCGAGCTAGTTCATCTTTTATAATACTAGACAGGCCCCCTTTTAAAAATAGGCAATTGTGCATAACTGTCCCAATTGGTATCTACCGCTAATCTCTTGAATTCAGTGGCATACTCAATTGTTATGGTTCTCAATGGCGAGAGAACATAGCCCAGCATATATGAGAACTAGCTCTTGGAAGATGGAAACTATACTGACCATGAACTAAACCTGCCGCACAACTAGAAGTGGCCGGGTAGCATGCCTACGTTTTTTTATCCCTAGATGCCCAGCGCCAGCCGGAGAACTACCTAATCCTAGCAGAGGAAAAGACAGTCCTGGCTCACCTCTAGAGAAATTTTCCCAAAAGGCAGACAGAGGCCCCCACATATATTGGCGGTGATTTTAGATGAAGTGACAAACGTAGTATGAAAATAGGTTTAGCCAAAATCGAGGTCCGCTTACTAGATAGCAAGAAGACAGAAAGGGCACTTTCATGGTCAGCAGAAAACCCTATCAAAACACCATCCAGAAATTACTTTAAGACTCTAGCATTAACTCATAACACCAGAGTGGCAATTTCCGCTCACAAGAGCTTTCCAGACACAGTAACGAAACAGCAGCTGTGAACAGGAACAAAATGCAAAAACACACAAGGACAAAAGTCCAACTTAGCTGGGAGTTGTCTAGTAGCAGGAACATGCACAGAAAGGCTTCTGATTACATTGTTGACCGGCATGAAACTGACAGAGGAGCAAGGTTATATAGCGACTCCCACATCCTGATAGGAGCAGGTGAACAGAGGGGATGATGCACACAAGTACAATTCCACAAGTGGCCACCGGGGGAGCCCAGAATCCAATTTCACAACAGTACCCCCCCCTCAAGGAGGGGGCACCGAACCCTCACCAGAACCACCAGGGCGATCAGGATGAGCCCTATGAAAGGCACGGACAAGATCGGAGGCATGAACATCAGAGGCAGTGACCCAAGAATTATCCTCCTGACCGTATCCCTTCCATTTGACCAGATACTGGAGTTTCCGTCTGGAAACACGAGAGTCCAAGATCTTTTCCACAACGTACTCCAACTCACCCTCAACCAACACCGGAGCAGGAGGCTCAACGGAAGGCACAGCCGGTACCTCATACCTGCGCAACAATGACCGATGAAAAACATTATGAATCGAAAAGGATGCAGGGAGGTCCAAACGGAAGGACACAGGGTTAAGAATCTCCAATATCTTGTACGGGCCGATGAACCGAGGCTTAAACTTAGGAGAAGAAACCCTCATAGGGACAAAACGAGAAGACAACCACACCAAGTCCCCAACACAAAGCCGAGGACCAACACGACGACGGCGGTTGGCAAAAAGCTGAGTCTTCTCCTGGGACAACTTCAAATTGTCCACCACCTGCCCCCAAATCTGATGCAACCTCTCCACCACAGCATCCACTCCAGGACAATCCGAAGATTCCACTTGACCGGAGGAAAATCGAGGATGAAACCCCGAATTACAGAAAAACGGGGACACCAAGGTGGCAGAGCTGGCCCGATTATTGAGGGCGAACTCCGCCAAAGGCAAAAAAGCAACCCAATCATCCTGATCCGCAGACACAAAACACCTCAAATATGTCTCCAAGGTCTGATTAGTCCGCTCGGTCTGGCCATTAGTCTGAGGATGGAAAGCAGACGAAAAAGACAAATCTATGCCCATCCTAGCACAGAATGCCCGCCAAAATCTAGACACGAATTGGGTCCCTCTGTCAGAAACGATATTCTCCGGAATACCATGCAAACGAACAACATTTTGAAAAAACAGAGGAACCAACTCGGAAGAAGAAGGCAACTTAGGCAAGGGAACCAGATGGACCATCTTAGAGAAACGGTCACACACCACCCAGATGACAGACATCTTATGAGAAACAGGCAGATCCGAAATAAAATCCATCGAGATGTGCGTCCAAGGCCTCTTCGGGATAGGCAAGGGTAACAACAATCCACTAGCCCGAGAACAACAAGGCTTGGCCCGAGCACAAACGTCACAAGACTGCACAAAGCCTCGCACATCTCGTGACAGGGAAGGCCACCAGAAGGACCTTGCCACCAAATCCCTGGTACCAAAGATTCCAGGATGACCTGCCAACGCAGAAGAATGAACCTCAGAGATGACTCTACTGGTCCAATCATCAGGAACAAACAGTCTACCAGGTGGGCAACGATCAGGTCTATCCGCCTGAAACTCCTGCAAGACCCGCCGCAGGTCTGGAGAAACGGCAGACAATATCACTCCATCTTTAAGGATACCTGTGGGCTCAGAATTACCAGGGGAGTCAGGCTCAAAACTCCTAGAAAGGGCATCCGCCTTAACATTCTTAGAACCCGGTAGGTAAGACACCACAAAATTAAACCGAGAGAAAAACAACGACCAGCGCGCCTGTCTAGGATTCAGGCGCCTGGCAGACTCAAGGTAAATTAAATTTTTGTGGTCAGTCAATACCACCACCTGATGTCTGGCCCCCTCAAGCCAGTGACGCCACTCCTCAAAAGCCCACTTCATGGCCAAAAGCTCCCGATTCCCAATATCATAATTCCGCTCGGCGGGCGAAAATTTACGGGAAAAAAAAGCACAAGGTCTCATCACGGAGCAGTCGGAACTTCTCTGCGACAACACCGCCCCAGCTCCGATTTCAGAAGCGTCGACCTCAACCTGAAAAGGAAGAGCAACATCAGGCTGACGCAACACTGGGGCGGAAGAAAAGCGGCGCTTGAGCTCCCGAAAGGCCTCCACAGCATCAGGGGACCAATCAGCAACATCAGCACCCTTCTTAGTCAAATCAGTCAATGGTTTTACAACATCAGAAAAACCAGCAATAAATCGACGATAAAAGTTAGCAAAGCCCAAAAATTTCTGAAGACTCTTAAGAGAAGAGGGTTGCGTCCAATCACCAATAGCCTGAACCTTGACAGGATCCATCTCGATGGAAGAGGGGGAAAAAATGTATCCCAAGAAGGAAATCTTTTGAACCCCAAAAACACACTTAGAACCCTTCACACACAAGGAATTAGACCGCAAAACCTGAAAAACCCTCCTGACCTGCTGGACATGAGAGTCCCAGTCATCCGAAAAAATCAGAATATCATCCAGATACACAATCATAAATTTGTCCAAATAATCGCGGAAAATGTCATGCATAAAGGACTGGAAGACTGAAGGGGCATTTGAAAGACCAAAAGGCATCACCAAATACTCAAAATGGCCCTCGGGCGTATTAAATGCGGTTTTCCACTCATCCCCCTGCTTGATTCGCACCAAATTATACGCCCCACGGAGATCAATCTTAGAGAACCACTTGGCCCCCTTTATACGAGCAAACAAATCAGTAAGCAGTGGTAACGGATATTGATATTTAACCGTGATTTTATTCAAAAGTCGATAATCAATACACGGCCTCAAAGAGCCGTCTTTCTTAGACACAAAGAAAAAACCGGCTCCTAAGGGAGATGACGAAGGACGAATATGTCCCTTTTCCAAGGACTCCTTTATATATTCTCGCATAGCCGCGTGTTCAGGCACAGACAGATTAAATAAACGACCCTTAGGGTATTTACTACCCGGGATCAAGTCTATGGCACAATCGCACTCCCGGTGCGGAGGTAGTGAACCAACCTTGGGTTCTTCAAAAACGTCACGAAAGTCAGACAAGAATTCAGGAATCTCAGAGGGAATAGATGATGAAATGGAAACCAAAGGTACGTCCCCATGAGTTCCTTTACATCCCCAGCTTAACACAGACATAGCTCTCCAGTCGAGGACTGGGTTATGAGATTGCAGCCATGGCAATCCCAGCACCAAAACATCATGTAGATTATACAGCACCAGAAAGCGAATAACCTCCTGGTGATCCGGATTAACACGCATAGTCACTTGTGTCCAGTATTGTGGTTTATTACTAGCCAATGGGGTGGAGTCAATCCCTTTCAGAGGTATCGGAGCCTCCAATGGCTCCAAATCATACCCACAGCGTTTGGCAAAGGACCAATCCATAAGACTCAAAGCAGCGCCAGAGTCGACATAGGTGCATGAACAACAAAATCTTGCAAATTTTGTACCTTTGTGGCGAGATTATTCAAACCTGTAGCTACACTCTGAAGATCCATTTGAAACAGGTGAACACAGAGCCATTCAAGGATAAGAAGGAGAGAGAGAGAGGAAGGCTGCAATATAGGCAGACTTGCAAGTGATTCAATTGAAAGCACACTCAGAACTGAAGGAAAAAAAAAAAAAAAATTTTTCAGCAGACTTCTTTTTTCTCTCCTTTCTCTGCCAATTAATTTAACCCTTTGTGGGCCGGTCAAACTGTTATGGTTCTCAATGGCGAGAGAACATAGCCCAGCATATATGAGAACTAGCTCTTGGAAGATGGAAACTATACTGACCATGAACTAAACCTGCCGCACAACTAGAAGTGGCCGGGTAGCATGCCTACGTTTTTTTATCCCTAGATGCCCAGCGCCAGCCGGAGAACTACCTAATCCTAGCAGAGGAAAAGACAGTCCTGGCTCACCTCTAGAGAAATTTTCCCAAAAGGCAGACAGAGGCCCCCACATATATTGGCGGTGATTTTAGATGAAATGACAAACGTAGTATGAAAATAGGTTTAGCCAAAATCGAGGTCCGCTTACTAGATAGCAAGAAGACAGAAAGGGCACTTTCATGGTCAGCAGAAAACCCTATCAAAACACCATCCAGAAATTACTTTAAGACTCTAGCATTAACTCATAACACCAGAGTGGCAATTTCCGCTCACAAGAGCTTTCCAGACACAGTAACGAAACAGCAGCTGTGAACAGGAACAAAATGCAAAAACACACAAGGACAAAAGTCCAACTTAGCTGGGAGTTGTCTAGTAGCAGGAACATGCACAGAAAGGCTTCTGATTACATTGTTGACCGGCATGAAACTGACAGAGGAGCAAGGTTATATAGCGACTCCCACATCCTGATAGGAGCAGGTGAACAGAGGGGATGATGCACACAAGTACAATTCCACAAGTGACCACCGGGGGAGCCCAGAATCCAATTTCACAACACTCAATAACAGAACGTTTAACCTGGCGTAAAGACAACAAAGCAGATTCAGTGGTTGCACGGCGATTAGGGTCATCAAACATTAATGCGATAGTGGCCAAGAAATCATCCAAGTTATTTAACTGTGGGTCACGAGACTCAATCATCGGATTCGCCCAGGCGAGCGCTCGTGAGGTCAGTAGCATTATTACACACAATACTTTGGATCTATCAGTAGGAAAATGGTCAGCATGCACATTAAAATATAGCATACATTGATTCACAAAGCCACAAAATTTGTCGCGATCACCATTAAATCTGAATGGGGGCAACTTAGGTGGGCTAGCTGGTGGCGGTTGCCCAGAGGGAAAAGTCGCTTGTGCAGCTATTGCGTGCTTATGTCCTGAACAGCCCGTCCATACTGGGACTCTATGCCAGCAAGTTTGTTTTCCTGGGCTGCCATGCGGGTGCTTAAGTCCTGCAAAGTCTGTCCAAACACTTGTTGATTGAGTTCAAAGCTTCCAAACTTCTTTTGCAGACCTTCCACATCTTTCTGCAGTGATCTAATTATGGAAAACACCTGCTCTAGTCTGCTTTCTGCAGTCATTGTTCCAGCAGTCTCCTTTTTTATTTTAGGCTAGAGTATCCTGTAATAATTATAAGGGATAACTCAGGAGACTCTTTGCGTGGAACAAGACAACTACAGGACACAGTTTTATAAGTGGTAAAGTCTATATTATCACACGGTGATTCAAACTGGTGCAGAGAGAAACTCAAGTCCACAACACTTGGTGTAAATATTAAACGCAGCTCAGCAGTCTATAGGAAACTTCAGAGGAAAATGCAATCAAGCAGAAAGTCTATGAAGCACAGTTATTCTTGAGGATACCTGACCACGAATAAATCCTTCTCTTAGTCCAAACACAGATAGATGAGCTTATAAGGCAGTTCAAATAATATCTTAGCTCAACCAGGGAGGTCTGGTTAATAGTCTCAGGTTTTTGTAGAGCAGCAAACGCTTACATGTCCAGCAAATGCAGATGGAAGTAAACACGAGCAGCAGATGAAGGTGGATTACGGGAACTGGTGTATGCAGCAGGAACTCAGAGCAGAGTAGCAGGATCACCACACAGGTTCAGGTATATAGCCAGGGAGTAATCAGAGGTCAGGAGCTGGATGCAAGGCAGAATACTCTAGCACAGACTGAAGGCTGGGGTGGAGTTTTATAGCAGGAAGACACAGTGCACATGAGACCAAAGACACCATCTTGGAAAAGGGCAGTAATGCACAAAAGGTCCTGACACAGTGCTATACATAATAAGTGAGTACACTATATAGTAATTGACTGTGCTATACATAAGTGAGTAAATTATATACTAAGGGACTGTGCTATACTTAATAAGTGAGTAAACCATATACTGTGGGACTGTGCTATACAAAATAAGTGAGTACATTATATACTGTGGTACTGTGCTATACATAAGTGAGTACACTATATGATAAAGGACTGTGCTATACATAATAAGTGAGTAAATTATATGCTAAGGAACTGAAATAAATAATAAGAGAGCACGCTATATACTAGGGGATAATGCTATACAAAATAGGAATACACTATATACTAAGGGACTGTGTTATACATAATAAGTGAATACACTATATACTAAGGGACTGTGCTATACATAAGTGAGTACACTATATACTAAGGAATTATGCTATACATAAAAGTGAGAACACTATACTGTGTGACTGTGCTATACATAGTAAATGAGTACACTATATTCTAAGGGACTGTGCTACACATATTAGGTGAGCACACTATATACTAAAAGACTGAGCTATACATAAGAAGTGAGTACACTATATGCTAGGGGACTGTGATATACATAATAAAAGAGCACACTATATACTAGGTGATATACACTCACCGGCCACTTTATTAGGTACACCATGCTAGTAACGGGTTGGACCCCCTTTTGCCTTCAGAACTGCCTCAATTCTTCGTGACATAGATTCAACAAGGTGCTGGAAGCATTCCTCAGAGATTTTGGTCCATATTGACATGATGGCATCACACAGTTGCTGCAGATTTGTCGGCTGCACATCCCAAAGATGCTCCATACAAGGCAGGATGGATCCATGCTTTCATGTTGTTTACGCCAAATTCTGACCCTACCATCCGAATGTCGCAGCAGAAATCGAGACTCATCAGACCAAGCAACGTTTTTCCAATCTTCTACTGTCCAATTTCGATGAGCTTGTACAAATTGTAGCCTCAGTTTCCTGTTCTTAGCTGAAAGGAGTGGTACCCGGTGTGGTCTTCTGCTGCTGTAGCCCATCTGCCTCAAAGTTCGACGCACTGTGCGTTCAGAGATGCTCTTAGACCTACCTTGGTTGTAACGGGTGGCGATTTGAGTCACTGTTGCCTTTCTATCAGCTCGAACCAGTCTGCCCATTCTCCTCTGACCTCTGGCATCAACAAGGCATTTCCGCCCACAGAACTGCCGCTCACTGGATTTTTTTTCTTTTTCGGACCATTCTCTGTAAACCCTAGAGATGGTTGTGCGTGAAAATCCCAGTAGATCAGCAGTTTCTGAAATACTCAGACCAGCCCTTCTGGCACCAACAACCATGCCACGTTCAAAGGCACTCAAATCACCTTTCTTCCCCATACTGATGCTCGGTTTGAACTGCAGGAGATTGTCTTGACCATGTCTACATGCCTAAATGCACTGAGTTGCCGCCATGTGATTGGCTGATTAGAAATTAAGTGTTAACAAGAAGTTGGACAGGTGTACCTAATAAAGTGGCCGGTGAGTGTAGTGCTATATATAATAGGAGTACACTATACAGGGTGGGCTATGTATATGGATACACCTAAATAAAATGGGAATGGTTGGTGATATCAACTTCCTGTTTGTGGCACATTAGTATATGGGAGGGGGAAAACTTTTCAAGATGGGTGGTGATCATGGCGGCCATTTTGAAGTCGGCCATTTTGGATCCAACTTTATTTTTTCTAATGGGAAGAGGGTCATGTGACACATCAAACTTATTGAGAATTTCACAAGAAAAACAATGGTATGCTTTGTTTTAACGTAACTTTATTCTTTCATGAGTTACTTACAAGTTTATGACCACTTATAAAATGTGTTCAAAGTGCTGCCCATTGTGTTGGATTGTCAATGCAACCCTCTTCTCCCACTCTTGACACACTAATAGCAACACCACAGAAGCACAGGCTTTCAGTATCCGCTGTTTCAGAATCTGCACATCTTGTATCTTCACAGCATAGACAATTGCCTTCAGATGAACCCAAAGATAAAAGTCTAAGGGGGTCAGATAGGGAGATCTTGGTGGCCATTCAACTGGCCCACTATGACCATCACGATGATGTGTTGCCCTCTTTATGCACTGAAGATGGCACATTCTCTGACTTTTTCCAGCAAGATGGTGCTCCACCACAGTATGGGTGTCAGGTCCGAGCATTCCTACATGAAAAGTTTCCTGGAAAGTGGATTGGTCAATACTATTTGACTGTGCTGTACATAAGTGAGTACACTATATACTAAGGGACTGTGCTATTCATAAGTGAGCACACTATATACTAAGGGACTACGGTATCCATAATAAGTGAGTGCAATATATACTAAGGGACTGTGCTATGGATAATAAGTGAGTGCACGATTTATTAAGGGACAAAGCTATACATAAAAAGTAAATACACTTTATACTAATAGACTGTGCTATACATAATAAGGGAATACACTATATACAGTTATATGAAAAAGTTTGGGCACCCCTATTAATCTTAAGCTTAATGTTTTATAAACATTTTTTTTTTTTGCAACAGCTATTTCAGTTTCATATATCTAATAACTGTTGGACACAGTAATGTTTCTGCCTCGAAATGAGGTTTATTGTACTAACAGAAAATGTGCAATCTGCATTCAAACAAAATTTGACAGGTGCATAAGTATGGGCACCTCACCAGAAAAGTGACATTAATATTTAGTAGATCCTCCTTTTGCAAAAATAACAGCCTCTAGTTGCTTCCTGTAGCTTTTAATGAGTTCCTGGATCCTGGATGAAGGTATTTTTGACCACTCCTCTTTACAAAACAATTCCAGTTCAGTTAAGTTTGATGGTCGCCGAGCATGGACAGCCCTCTTCAAATTATCCCACAGATGTTCAATAATATTCAGGTCTGGGGACTGGGATGGCCATTCCAGAACAATGTAATTGTTCCTCTGCATGAATGCCTGAGTAGATTTGGAGCGGTGTTTTGGATCATTGTCTTGCTGAAAGATCCATCCCCTGCGTAACTTCAACTTTATCACTGATTCATGAACATTATTGTCAAGAATCTGCCGATACTGAGAGGAATCCATGCGTCCCTCAACTTTAACAAGATTCCCGGTGCCGGCATTGGCCACACAGCCCCAAAGCATGATGGAACCTCCACCAAATTTTACTGTGGGTAGCAAGTGTTTTTCTTGGAATGCTGTGTTTTTTTGCCGCCATGCATAACACCTTTTTGTATGACCAAACAACTCAATCTTGGTTTCATCAGTCCACAGGACCTTCTTCCAAAAACAAATTGGCTTCTCCAAATGTGCTTTTGCATACCTCAGCTGACTCTGTTTGCGGCGTGCTTGCAGAAACGGCTTCTTTCGCATCACTCTCCCATACAGCTTCTCATTGTGCAAAGTGCATTGCATAGTTGACCGATACACAGTGACATCATCTGCAGCAAGTTGATGCTGCAGCTCTCTGGAGGAGGCCTGAGGATTGTCCTTGACTGATCTCACCATTCTTCTTCTCTGCCTTTCTGATGTTTTTCTTGGCCTGCCACTTCTGGCCTTAACAAGAACTGTACCTGTGTTCTTCCATTTCCTTACTATGTTCCTCACAGTGGACATTGACAGGTTAAATCTCTGAGACAGCTTTTTGTATCCTTCCCCTGAACAACTATGTTGAATAATCTTTGTTTTCAGATCATTTGACAGTTGTTTTGAGGAGCCCATGATGCCACTCTTCAGAGGAGTTTCAAACAGGAGAACAACTTGCAAGTGGCCACTTTAAGTAGCTTTTCTCATGATTGCATACACCTGGCTATGAAGTTCAAAGCTCAATGAGGTTATAAAACCAAAAAAAGTGCTTTAGTAAGTCAGTAAAAAGTAGGTAGGAGTATTTAAAACAAGAAAATGATAAGGGTGCCCATACTTATGCACCTGTCAAATTTTGTTTGAATGCAGATTGCACATTTTCTGTTAGTACAATAAACCTCATTTCAAGGCAGAAACATTACTGTGTCCAACAGTTATTAGATATATGACTCTGAAATAGCTGTTGCAAAAAAAACTATTTTTATAAAACATTAAGCTTAAGATTAATAGGGGTGCCCAAACTTTTTCATATAACTGTACATAGTGGCACCAATGAGGAGGCAGGATACCCAGAGATCAGGATATGAGGTCAGATGCCGGGGGCGGGGGGATAAACGGTACCTCTATTTAAGAAATGCCGGAAAGGAAGGCCAACTTATGCCATCCACTCAAACAGGGTCCATAACACAGATGGTCACAGCTAGATAATAATATAGCTGCCACTATAAATAGGAAGGGAGATAATCTAGATCCGGCTTTACATATGATTTGGTAATTCCCCTGATTGATCCCCGTTATTGGGGAAGAAAAGCATAGGGAAAATATAACTGTAGAGTGATGGTGGGAACCCCATAGCAGTATACATCAGGGGACGGTCCTTGTAAGGACAAGAGCAACACAGGGGCACGACGGGGAAGAATACAAATATTCCTTTCCATTTTTTAAGCCAAACCCATTTGGATATTTCCTGCTCCTGTCCAGACCACATCTGCTCTGGGAAGAAGTGATTTGGTGAGATCAAACCAATCTTTTTAATCGAGCACTGTTTATGCACAAGCACTTTACTTGTATTGGTTTATGTGTTGTTGTTGGTTTGGAGGAACATTTTTTAACTTTGTTGAATAAAAGTTATATTTTATTGAAATGGGACTCTCATATCCATATACTCTATTGGCACCATGAGGGTAGATGAATAGGGGTTAGTCGAACCACCGAAGCTGATTTCACACTATATACTAAGGAACTGTGCTATGTATAATAAGTGAGCATACTCTATATTAAGGGACTGTGGTATCCAAAATGAATGAGCACACTGTATGCTAAATGACTGATATACATAATAAGTAAGTACACTATATACTATGGGACTGTACTATACATAATAAGTGAGTACACTAAATACTAGAGACTGTGCTATACATAAGCATAAGTGTGTACACTATAGATAAATTGACTGTGCTATACATAAGTGATTACACTATATACTAAGGGACTGTGCTATACATAATAAGTGAGTACAATATATTAAGATAGTATGCTATACATAATAAGTAAACACAATATATACTAAGGGACTGTGCTTTACACAATAAGTGAGCACACTATATACAGTTATATAATAATAATATTTATTTATATAGCGCCAACATATTCCGCAGCGCTTTACAGTTTAACAGTTTCAAACACAACAGTCATAGGTAACAATCTTAGCAATACAGTAATAAAGCAAAATAAGATAAAATAAGACAACCCTGCTCGTGAGAGCTTACAATCTACAATGAGGTGGGGAGATACAAAGCACAGGTGTGTATTTGCAAGGATGTATTTACAGTGATGGTCCAGCCATCTTCAGGGGGTGGTGGGTAGATGGAGATAGTGAATGGGCTACACACACACAAACATAAAATGAGTTTAATTAGGGAACGTGATAGGCCGCTCTGAACAAATGAGTTTTGAGCGAGCGCCTAAAACTATGCAAGTTGTGGATGGTCCTAATATCTTGGGGTAGAGCATTCCAGAGGATTGGCGCAGCACGGGAGAAGTCTTGGAGTTGGGAGTGGGAGGTACGGATTAGTGCAGAGGTTAGTCGAAAGTCGTTTGCAGAGCGTAGTGGTCGGCTAGGCCGAAAGACAGAAATGAGGGAGGAGATGTAAGGGGGTGCCGCACTGTGAAGAGCTTTGTGGGTGAGAACAAGTACCGTATATACTCGAGTATAAGCCGACCCGAGTATAAGCCGACCCCCCTAATTTTGCCACAAAAAACTGGGAAAACTTATTGACTCGAGTATAAGGCTAGGGTGGAAAATGCAGCAGCTACCGGTAAATGTCAAAAATAAAAATAGATACCAATAAAAGTAAAATTAATTGAGACATCAGTAGGTTAAGTGTTTTTGACTATCCATATTGAATCTGGAGCCCCATATAATGCTCCATACAGTTCATGATGGGCCCCATAAGATGCTCCATACAAAATACGCCCCATATAATGCTGCACAAAGGTTAATAATGGCCCCATAAGATGCTCTATAGAAACATTTTCCCCATACAATGCTGCATAAAGGTTGATGGCCCCATAAGATGATCCACACATTATGCCCCATACATTGTGGCCCCATAGATGCTCCAAACATTGTGGCCCCATAGATGCTCCACACATTGTGGCCCCATAGAAGCTCCAAACATTGTGGCCCCATAGATGCTCCAAACATTGTGGCCCCATAGATGCTCCACACATTGTGGCCCCATAGATGCTCCAAACATTGTGGCCCCATAGAAGCTCCAAACATTGTGGCCCCATAGAAGCTCCAAACATTGTGGCCCCATAGATGCTCCAAACATTGTGGCCCCATAGATGCTCCAAACATTGTGGCCCCATAGATGCTCCAAACATTGTGGCCCCATAGAAGCTCCAAACATTGTGGCCCCATAGAAGCTCCAAACATTGTGGCCCCATAGAAGCTCCAAACATTGTGGCCCCATAGAAGCTCCCAAACATTGTGGCCCCATAGAAGCTCCAAACATTGTGGCCCCATATGCTGTTGCTGCGATTAAAATAAAAAAAAAAATCACATACTCACCTCTCTTCGCTCCGGCCCCGGCACTTGCGATAGTCACCTTCCTCGTTCCAGGCGCTGCTCTGTCTTCCATCCTCCGCACTGACTGTTCAGGCAGAGGGCGGCGCGCACACTAATCGCGTCATCGCGCCCTCTGACCTGAACGGTGCAGAGGATGGAAGAGAGAGCGGCGCGCAGCGATGGAACGAGGAAGGTGACTATCGCGCACTGCTCACCTCCCCCGATATACTCACCTGCTCCCGGACGGTCCCTGGCAGCGTCTCACTGTCAGATGGTCTCCGGGAGCCGGCGGCATCTTCCTGTGTTCAGCGGTCACGTGATGTGTTCACGTGACCGCTGAACACAGGAAGATACCGCCGGCTCCCAGAGACCATCGGACATGCAGGGACCGAGCTAGGAACAGGTGAGTATGTCACCGCGCCGCTCCCCCTCCCCCGCCAACCCCCCCGCTGCCAATGACTCGAGTATAAGCCGAGAGGGTCACTTTCAGCCCAAAAAAGTGGGCTGAAAATCTCGGCTTATACTCGAGTATATACTCGAGTTTGAATTGTATCCTGTAATGAATGGGCAGCCAGTGTAACGACTGGCGAAGAGCGGACGCGTCCGAGTAACGATTAGCCAGATGGACGACCCTGGCTGCTGCATTAAGGATGGACTGGAGAGGGGAAAGTCGCGTGAGGGGGAGGCCAATTAATAGAGCATTACAGTAGTCCAGACGGGAGTGGATTAGGGCGACACTGAGAGTTTTTGTTGTCTCCATGGTGAGAAAAGGGCGGATTCTAGAGATGTTCTTTAGGTGTAAGCGGCACGAGCGGGCAAGAGATTGTATGTGGGAGTTGAAGGAGAGATCGGAGTCAAACAAAACACCCAGACAGCGTGCCTGCTGCCGGGGTGTTATTATGGTGCCACCCACGGAGAGAGAAATGTCAGATTTAGGGAGGTTAGTAGATGGCGGGAGCAGAAGAAGTTCAGTTATATGAAAAAGTTCGGGCACCCCTATTAATTTTAAGCTTAATGTTTTATAAAAATAGGTTTTTTTGCAACAGCTATTTCAGAGTCATATATCTAATAACTGTTGGACACAGTAATGTTTCTGCCTTGAAATGAGGTTTATTGTACTAACAGAAAATGTGCAATCTGCATTCAAACAAAATTTGACAGGTGCATAAGTATGGGCACCCTTATCATTTTCTTGTTTTAAATACTCCTACCTACTTTTTACTGACTTACTAAAGCACTTTTTTTGGTTTTGTAACCTCATTGAGCTTTGAACTTCATAGCCAGGTGTATGCAATCATGAGAAAAGCTACTTAAAGTGGCCACTTGCAAGTTGTTCTCCTGTTTGAATCTCCTCTGAAGAGTGGCATCATGGGCTCCTCAAAACAACTGTCAAATGATCTGAAAACAAAGATTATTCAACATAGTTGTTCAGGGGAAGGATACAAAAAGCTGTCTCAGAGATTTAACCTGTCAATGTCCACTGTGAGGAACATAGTAAGGAAATGGAAGAACACAGGTACAGTTCTTGTTAAGGCCAGAAGTGGCAGGCCAAGAAAAACATCAGAAAGGCAGAGAAGAATGGTGAGATCAGTCAAGGACAATCCTCAGACCACCTCCAGAGAGCTGCAGCATCAACTGCTTGCTGCAGATGGTGTCACTGTGCATCGGTCAACTATACAACGCACTTTGCACAAGGAGAAGCTGTATGGGAGAGTGATGCGAAAGAAGCCGTTTCTGCAAGCATGCCGCAAACAGAAACGGCTGAGGTATGCAAAAGCACATTTGGAGAAGCCAATTTGTTTTTGGAAGAAGGTCCTGTGGACTGATGAAACCAAGATTGAGTTGTTTGGTCATGCAAAAAGTCGTTATGCATGGCAGCAAAAAAACACAGCATTCCAAGAAAAACACTTGCTACCCACAGTAAAATTTGGTGGAGGTTCCATCATGCTTTGGGGCTGTGTGGCCAATGCCGGCACCGGGAATCTTGTTAAAGTTGAGGGACGCATGGATTCCTCTCAGTATCGGCAGATTCTTGACAATAATGTTCATGAATCAGTGATAAAGTTGAAGTTACGCAGGGGATGGATCTTTCAGCAAGACAATGATCCAAAACACCGCTCCAAATCTACTCAGGCATTCATGCAGAGGAACAATTACATTGTTCTGGAATGGCCATCCCAGTCCCCAGACCTGAATATTATTGAACATCTGTGGGATAATTTGAAGAGGGCTGTCCATGCTCGGCGACCATCAAACTTAACTGAACTGGAATTGTTTTGTAAAGAGGAATGGTCAAAAATACCTTCATCCAGGATCCAGGAACTCATTAAAAGCTACAGGAAGCGACTAGAGGCTGTTATTTTTGCAAAAGGAGGATCTACTAAATATTAATGTCACTTTTCTGGTGAGGTGCCCATACTTATGCACCTGTCAAATTTTGTTTGAATGCAGATTGCACATTTACTGTTAGTACAATAAACTTCATTTCAAGGCAGAAACATTACTGTGTCCAACAGTTATTAGATATATGAAAGTGAAATAGCTGTTGCCAAATTTTTTTTTTTTATAAAACATTAAGCTTAAGAATAATAGGGGTGCCCAAACTTTTTCATATAACTGTACTTAAGGACTGTGCTATACATAAGTAAGTACACTATATACTAAGGGACTGTGCTGTACAGAAAAAGTGAGTACACTATATAGTATGAACTGTGCAATACATAATTGAAAAGACTATATACTAATTGACTGTGCTATACATAAGTGATTACACTATATACTACGGGACTGTGCTATACATTATAACTGAGTACACTATATACTAAGGGACTGTGTTATATATAATTGAGAACTCTATAAATGAATTGAATGTGCTATACATAAGTGAATACACTATATACTAAGGGACTGTGCTATACATAGTAAATTAGTACACTATGTACTGTGGGATTGTGCTGTACGTACTAAGTGAGTACATTATATTCCAAGGGACTGTACTACACATAAGTGAGCACACTATATACTAATGGACTGTGCTATACCTAATGAGTGAGTACATTATATGCAAAAGGCATCTGCTACACATATTAAGTGAGTACACTATATGTTAATGGACTGTGGTATACATAACAATTGAGCAAGCTATATGCTAAGGGATGGTACTATACCTAAAAAGTGAGCTAACTATATACTAGTGGACAGTGCTATACATAACAAGAGTACACTATACTGTATACTAAGGGACTGTGCTATACAAAATAAGTGAGGACACTATATACTAAGGAACTGTGCTATACATAAGTGACTACAATATATACTATGAACTGTGCTATTCATAAGTGAGTACACTATATACTGATTGACTGTGCTATACTTAAGTGAGTACACTTTATGCTAAGGTACTGTGCAATGCATACATGAGAACCCTATATACTAAGGGACTGTGCTATACATAATAGATGAGCACACTATATAGTAAAGAAATTTTATACATAATAAGTGAGTACACTATGTACTAAGATACTGTACAATGTATATAAAAAGCGAGCACATTATATGCTAAAGGACTATGCTATACATAATAAGTGAGTTCACTCTTTACTAAGGAACTGTGGAATACATAATAAGTGAGTACACTATATACAAAGGAGCCGCTACGCATAAGTGAGTACACTATATACTAAGGGACTGTGCAATACATAATAAGTGAGTACACTATATACTATGAACTGTGCTATACATAAGTGAGTACACTATATACTAAGAGACGGTGCAATGCATAAGTGAGTACATTATATATAAAAAGACTGTGCTATACTTAATAAGTGACTACACTATTTACTAAGGGACTGTGCTATACATAATTGATTACACTATATACTTAAGGACTGTGCTATAGATATTAAGTGAGTACACTGTATACTAATTGACTGTGCTATACATAAGTAAATGTAATATATACTAAGGGACTATGCTATACATAATAAGTGAGTACATTATATGCCAATGGACTGTGCTATTCATAATAAGTGAGTACACTACATACTAAGGGCCTGTGCTATACATAATAGATGAGAACACTATAAATTAAGGAACTGCTATACATAACTATATGCTAAAGAACTGTGCTATACATAATAAATGAGTACTCTCTTTACTGAGGAACTGTGAAATACATAATAAGTGACTACACTATATACTAAGGAACCACTATGCATAATAATTGGGTACACTATATACTAAGGGACTATTCTTTACATAATAAGTGAGTACAATATATGCCAATGGTCTGTTTTATACGTAAGTGAGCACATTATATACTAAGGGACTGTGCTATACATAATAGATGAGCTCACTATATACTAAGGAACTGCTATACTTAATAAGTGAGTTCATTATATACTAAAGTACTGTACAATATTTAATTAGTGAGTACACTATATGCTAAAGGACTGTGCTATACATAGTAAGTGAGTACACTATTTACTGAGGAAGTTTGAAGTACATAATTGAGTATACTATAAACTAAGGAACCGTTATACATAAGTGAGTTCACTATATACTAAGTACTGTACTATACATAATAAGTAAGCACAATATGTACTAAGAGACTGTGCTACACATAATAAATGAGCACACTATATACTAAGGGGCTGCGCTATAAATAATAAGTGAGTACACTATGTACTAAGGGACTGTGCTATACATAACACTGGTCAACAGCATTTTTGGTGCCAAAGATATTTCATCGAATTTAGGGTATTTTTGGGGTGCTGATTCTGAATATGTCATCAGTTTTGCCAGATTGGCTCAAGTTTTTGAGATTTTTGGTATCTTATTTATAGCACTTGTTGGTAAATGCGACGCATCATCTCATTAATTTCTTTGGATTAGTACTTGAACTGAGCAGTTCTCAATATAGTTTTGTGTTAATTAGTGTTCTAAAAGTTTGTTCATAGCTTGATTTTTGCACTAACTTTATGTTGTTGTCTGTTTTCCAGTGAAAAGCATGAACTCATCAAGAAGAAGTTGTCTTAACGATCCAGACTCATTCTGTTAAATTTGTGGTGAATACACACTGCCAAAACATAGAAGAAACATAACAGACTTCGTAAAAAAAGTGTATTTTGCCTATTTTGGGGTTATGCTTGGGGACCAAGACAAGTTTTGGGCACCACACATAGTGTGCAAAGCATGTATCGAATTATTACGAAAATGGAGCAAAGGACAAAGAAAAAGCTTCAAATTTGGTGTTCCAATGGTGTGGAGAGAGCCAAAAAATCATCATGATGACTGTTATTTCTGTGCAGTGCAAGTGCAAGGATTCAATAAGCATAAGAAACGAAAATGGGAGTAACATGGAATCTGCAAGAAGGCCTGTCCCTCATTGTGAAGATGTGCCTGTACCTGTGTTTACCATAAATAACAGTCATCATGATGATTTTTTGGCTCTCTCCACACCATTGGAACACCAAATTTGAAGCTTTTTCTTTGTCCTTTGCTCCATTTTCGTAATAATTCGATACATGCTTTGCACACTATGTTTGGTGCCCAAAACTTGTCTTGGTCCCCAAGCATAACCCCAAAATAGGCAAAATACACTTTTTTTTACGAAGTCTGTTATGTTTCTTCTATGTTTTGGCAGTGTGTATTCACCACAAATGTAACAGAATGAGTCTGGATCGTTAAGACAACTTCTTCTTGATGAGTTCATGCTTTTCACTGGAAAACAGACAACAACATAAAGTTAGTGCAAAAATTAAGCTATGAACAAACTTTTAGAACACTAATTAACACAAAACTATATTGAGAACTGCTCAGTTCAAGTACTAATCCAAAGAAATTAATGAGATGATGCGTCGCATTTACCAACAAGTGCTATAAATAAGATACCAAAAATCTCAAAAACTTGAGCCAATCTGGCAAAACTGATGACATATTCAGAATCAGCACCCCAAAAATACCCCAAATTCATTAAAATATTTTGGACACCAGAAACATTTTTTTTTTTTGTTGACCTGTGTAATAGATGAGCACACTATATAGTAAAGAACTGTTATACATAAGTGAGTACACTATGTACTAAGGTACTGTACAATGTATAATAAGTGAGTACTCTATATGCTAAGGGCTTGTACCATACATAAAAATTGAGCACATTATATGCTAAAGGACTATGCTATACATAAGTGAGTTCACTCTTTACTAAGGAACTGTGGAATACATAAGTGAGTACACTATATACAAAGGAACCACTACGCATAAGTGAGCACACTATATACTAAGGGACTGTGCTATACATATGTGAGGACACTATATATTAAGGGACTGTGCAATACATAAGTGAGTACACTATATACTATGAACTGTGCTATACATAAGTGAGTACGCTATATACTAAGGGACTGTGCAATGCATAAGTGAGTACACTATATATAAAAAGACTCTGCTATACGTAATAAGTGACTGCACTATTTACTTAAGGACTGTGCTATATATATTGAGTACACTGTATACTAATTGACTGTACTATACATAAGTGAATGTACTATATACTAAGGGACTGTGCTATAAATAATAAGGAGTACATTATATGCCAATGGACTGTGCTATTCATAATAAGTGAGTACACTACATACTAAGGGCCAGTGCTATACATAATAGATGAGCACACTATAAGTTAAGGAACTGCTATACATAATAAGTGAGTACACTATATGCTAAGGGATTGTACCATACATAAAAAGTGAGCACACTATATGCTAAAGAACTGTGCTATACATAATAAATGAGTACTCTCTTTACTGAGGAACTGTGAAATGCATAAGTGACTACACTATATACTAAGGAACCATTATGCATAATAATTGAGTACACTATATACTAAGGGACTATTCTTTACATAATAAGTGAGTACAATATATGCTAATGGTCTGTTTTATACATAAGTGAGCACACTATATATTAAGGGACTGTGCTGTACATAATAGATGAGCTCACAATATACTAAGGAACTGCCATACTTAACAAGTGAGTTCATTATATACTAAAGTACTGTACTGTACATTATATAATAAGTGAGTACACTATATGCTAAAGGACTGCCCTATACATAGTAAGTGAGTACACTACTTACTGAGGAAGTTTGAAATACATAATTGAGTACACTACAAACTAAGGAACCGCTGTACATAAGTGAGTTCACTATATACTAAGTACTGTACTATACATAATAAGTAGGCACACTATATACTAAGAGACTGTGCTACACATAACAAATGAGCACACTATATACTAAGAGTCTGCGCTGTAAATAATAGGTGAGTACACTATGTACTAAGGGACTGTGCTATACATAAGTGAGTACACTATACAGCTCTGGCAAAAATTAAGATACCACCACATCAAATCCCTGTCATGGCCGCCCAATCTCCAGACCTGAACCCCATTGAAAACCTCTTGAATGTAATCAAGAGGATGATGGATAGTCACAAGCCATCAAACAAAGAAGAACTGCTTAAGTTTTTGCTCCAGAAGCAGTGAGAAATACAGGTGGAAAGCATGCCAAGACGCATGAAAGTTGTGAGTAAAAATCATTGTTATTCCACAAAATATTGATTTCTGAACTCTTCCTGGGGTAAAACATTAGTAATGTTGTTTCTAAATGATTATGAGCTTGTTTTCTTTGCATTATTTGAGGTCTGAAAGCACTGGGGTTTTTTTTTCATTTTGACCATTTTTCTTTGTCAGAAAAAAAAATACTAAATTTTTTGCTTGGAAATTCGGAGACATGTTGTCAGAAGTTTATAGAATAAAAGAAGAATTTACATTTTACTCAAAAATAAACCTATAAAGATAAAAATCAGAGAAATTGAAGATTTTGCCAGAGCTGAATATTGTGCTCACTTATTGTATATAGCACAGTCCCTTAGTATATACACTGTGTGCAGAATTATTAGGCAAGTTGTATTTTAGAGGATTATTTTTTATTATTGATCAAGAACTATGTTCTCAATCAACCGAAAAGACTCATATATATCAAAGCTTAATATTTTTGGAAGTTGGAGTGGGGTTTTTTAGATTTGGCTATCTTAGGAGGATATCTGTTTGTGCAGGTAACTATTACTGTGCAGAATTATTAGGCAACTTAATAAAAACCAAATACCGTATATACTCGAGTATAAGCCGAGATTTTCAGCCCAAATTTTTGGGCTGAAAGTGCCCTCTCGGCTTATACTCGAGTCATGATCGGTGGTGGGGTCGGCGGGTGAGGACTGTCATATACTCACCTAGTCCCGGCGAACCTGGCGCTCCCCCTGCCTGTCACACTGTCTTCGGTGCAGCAGCCTCTTCCCCTGAGCGGTCACGTGGGACCGCTCATTAGAGAAATGAATAGGCTGCTCCACCTCCCATAGGGGCGGAGCCGCATAATTCATTTCTCTAATCAGCGGTGCCGGTGACCGCTGACAGAGGAAGAGGCTGCGGCACCGAAGACCAGCTGTCCGGGGGAAGGAGCGGGACGCCGGGAGCAGGTAAGTATTACATATTCACCTGTCCTCGTTCCACACGCCGGGCGCTGTCTCCATCTTCCCGGCGTCTCTCCGCTCTGACTGTTCAGGCAGAGGGCGCGATGACGCATATAGTGTGCGCGCCGCCCTCTGCCTGATCAGTCAGTGCGGAGAGACGCCGGGAAGATGGCGCCGAGGAGCTGCAAGCAAGACAGGTATGTTTTTTTTTTTTTTTTATTGCAGCAGCAGCAGCAGCAGCTATGGGGCAATAATGGACGGTGCAGAGCACTATATGGCACAGCTATGGGGCAATGGTGCAGAGCACTATATGGCACAGCTATGGGGCAATGGTGCAGAGCACTATATGGCACAGCTATGGGGCAATAATGGTGCAGAGCACTATATGGCACAGCTATGGGGCAACGGTGCAGAGCACTATATGGCAGAGCTATGGGGCAATAATGGTGCAGAGCATTATATGGCACAGCTATGGGGCAACGGTGCAGAGCACTATATGGCACAGCTATGGGGCAATAATGGTGCAGAGCACTATATGGCACAGCTATGGGGCAATAATGGACGGTGCAGAGCACTATATGGCACAGCTATGGGGCAATAATGGTGCAGAGCACTATATGGCACAGCTATGGGGCAATAATGGACGGTGCAGAGCACTATATGGCACAGCTATGGGGCAACGGTGCAGAGCACTATATGGCACAGCTATGGGGCAACGGTGCAGAGCACTATATGGCACAGCTATAGGGCAATAATGGACGGTGCAGAGCACTATATGGCACAGCTATGGGGCAATAATGGACGGTGCAGAGCACTATATGGCACAGCTATGGGGCAATGGTGCAGAGCACTATATGGCACAGCTATGGGGCAACGGTGCAGAGCATTATATGGCACAGCTATGGGGCAACGGTGCAGAGCACTATATGGCACAGCTATGGGGCAACGGTGCAGAGCACTATATGGCACAGCTATGGGGCAACGGTGCAGAGCATTATATATATGGCACAGCTATGGGGCAACGGTGCAGAGCATTGTATATATGGCACAGCTTTATGTGGAGTATCTATGGGGCAATGGTGCAGAGCATTGTATATATGGCACAGCTTTATGTGGAGCATCTATGGGGCCATAATGAACGGTATGGAGTATCTATTTTTAATTTTGAAATTCACCGGTACCTGCTGCATTTTCCACCCTAGGCTTATACTCGAGTCAATAAGTTTTCCCAGTTTTTTGTGGCAAAATTAGGGGGGTCGGCTTATACTCGGGTCGGCTTATACTCGAGTATATACGGTATATTCCCATCTCACTTGTTTATTTTCACCAGGTAAACCAATATAACTGCACAAAATTTAGAAATAAACATTTCTGACATGCAAAAACAAAACCCCCAAAAATGAGTGCCCAATATAGCCACCTTTCTTTATGATGACACTCAACAGCCTTCCATCCATAGATTCTGTCAGTTGCTTGACCTGTTTACGACCAACATCGCGTGCAGCAGCCACCACAGCCTCCAGACACTGTTCCGAGAGGTGGACTGTTTTCCCTCCCTGTAGATCTCACATTTTATGAGGGACCACAGGTTCTCTATGGGGCTCAGATCAGGTGAACAAGGGGGCCATGTCATTATTTTTTATTCTTTGAGACCTTTACTGGCCAGCCACACTGTGGAGTAGTTGGAGGCATGTGATGGAGCATTGTCCTGCATGAAAATCATGTTTTTCTTGAATGATACCGACTTCTTCCTGTAACACTGCTTGAAGTTGTCTTCCAGAAACTGGCAGTAGGTCTGGGAGTTGAGCTTCACTCCATCCTCAACCCGAAAAGGTCCCTCAAGTTCATCTTTGATGATACAAGCCCATACCAGTACCCCACCTCCACCTTGCTGGCGTCTGAGCCGGAGTGGAGCTCTCTGCCCTTTACTGATCCAGCCTCTGGCCCACCTATCTGGTCAATCAAGAGTCACTCTCATTTCATCAGTCCATAAAACCTTTAAAAAGTCAGTCTTAAGATATTTCTTGGCCCAGTCTTGATGTTTTATCTTAGGTTTCTTGTTCAAAGGTGGTTGTTTTTCAGCCTTCCTTACCTTGGCCATGTCCCTGAGTATCGCACACTTTGTGTTTTTTGTTACTCCAGTAACGTTGCAGCTCTGAAATATGGCAAAACTGGTGGCAAATGGCATCTTGGCAGCTTCATGCTTGATTTTCCTCAATTCATGGGCAGTTATTTTGCGCGTTTTTTGCCCAACACGCTTCTTGCGACCCTGTTGGCTATTTGCCATGATAAATATAGAAAAACTGACTGAACAGCCATCTAGTCTGAACTGGTGCATAACCAAAAAGTCTTACATAGCAAATAGATAATGGCTGCACTCAAGTTTATTGTGCTAAAGCAAGGAAATGTGCAATACATGAAATGTGAACAGCATAATGGCTTGTGAAGTTTATGAAAAAACACATGAGATTTTTAGCACAAAATTTGGCCAAATATTGTGAGCCCATTCACCAAACGTCAAGGTAATCTCAGATCGAATGGGTAACTAACCTGTCTGCCTAGTGTGAACACTTACCTATGGCTAATAAAATGGTAAAGCCTGTATTTATAGAGGAGGTTAGAACCAACTGTGTTTGGATGTAGTTAAAATCACAGCATGGTGAAGGGCGGGGCGTTCAAGTCAGAAAAAGCAATACATAATAAATATAGAAAACTGACTGAACAGCCATCTAGTCTGAACTGGTGCATAACCAAAAAGTCTTACATAGCAAATAGATAATGGCTGCACTCAAGTTTATTGTGCTAAAGCAAGGAAATGTGCAATACATGAAATGTGAACAGCATAATGGCTTGTGAAGTTTATGAAAAAACACATGAGATTTTTAGCACAAAATTTGGCCAAATATTGTGAGCCCATTCACCAAACGTCAAGGTAATCTCAGATCGAATGGGTAACTAACCTGTCTGCCTAGTGTGAACACTTACCTATGGCTAATAAAATGGTAAAGCCTGTATTTATATAAAGCCTGCTATTTGCCATGAAACGCTTGATTGTTCGGTGATCACGCTTCAAACGTTTGGCAATTTCAAGACTGCTGCATCCCTCTGCAAGACATCTCACAATTTTGGACTTTTCAGAGCCCGTCAAATCTCTCTTCTGACCCATTTTGCCAAAGGAAAGCAAGTTGCCTAATAATTAAGCACACCTTATATAGGGTTCTGATGTCATTAGACTACACCCCTCCTCATTACTGAGATGCACATCACCTGATTTACTTAATTGGTAGTTGGCTCTCAAGCCTGAACAGCTTGGAGTAGGACAACATGTATGAAAAGTATCATGTGATCAAAATACAACTTGCCGAATAATTCTGCACACAGTGTAGTGTTATATATATATATATATGTATATATAAATATCTAATATATAAAGCTGAATGTGTGTATGTGTGTATGTCCGGGATTGGCATCTGAACCGTCGCAGCTACAGCCACAAAATTTTGCACAGTCACACGTCTGGACCCCGAGAGCGTCAAAGCTATGTTGTGAGGTGAAATTTTAACCCCGTGCTTTCCAATTCACCAAACAATTTTGCCCCTATCTACATAATGGGGAAAAAATGAAAGGAAAAGTGTTGGAGGCAAATTAACAGCTGCCAGATGTGAACAAGGGGGACTTAAAGAATGAGAGCGATGGCGCCAAAGAGTATATACCGTACAGTTGCTAAGGTGGGGCCCCGACAAGGGATAATCACCACACCACCACGCGGATATGAACACACACACAAAATGCGCCACACACTACCACGTGCTCGAACACATATACCACCCTCAGCGCACATTTCACCACACATACACCAACCTCGCCACATAAAAGTCGAAACACAAAAGTCGCCGCTCAAAACTCGCCACGTGCAAAACTCTCCACATGCAAAACTCGCCACACATGCAAAACTCACCTCATGGAAAACTCGCCACACGCAAAACTTGCACACGCGGAAAAATTGCCACATGCACAAAAGTTGCAACACATACAAAAGTTGCCTCACACAAAACTTGCACATACTCAAAAGGCACCACACATAAAACTCGCCACGCGCAAAACTCGCCATGCGCAAAACTTGCTGCACACAACTTGCTACACTAACCTGTCACATGCAACTCGACACACAAAAAGTTGCTACACGCATGTCGCCACACAAAACTCATCTCACAAAAGTCGCTACATGCATGTCGCCACACGCAACTCAACACACACAACTTGACACACGAAACTCGCCCTAAAACACACACAAGTCTGGTATTATCCTTCAAAAATAAAAATCTGATTAATAAGCAGACAAACTACAAGAGCAACAAATGTACCATATAGGAATCCGGCAGCTGTCAGTCACATGACCAGTCTATTATGTGTATGTGTGAGCTAATATATACTGCCAGGGGGTGGGCTTACTGTTGGCTGGGGATTTATCAGGCTGCCAATTTAGCTTACAAATACTGAGGTAAAAATACTGACCAAATAACGTGTGAACGAGGTCTAATACAGGAGGAGATGACATACAGATATATACTATATACAGGAGATGACACACAGGTATATACTATTTACAGGGGAGATGACACACAGGTATATACTATATACAGGAGGAGATGACACACAGATATATACTATATACAGGAGAGATGACACACAGGTATATACTATATAGAGGAGGAGACGACATACAGGTACATACTACATACAGGAGGAGATGACACACAGGTATATACTATATACAGGAGGAGATGAAACACAGGTATATACTATATACAGGAGCAGATTACCTACAGGTATATAGTATATACAGGAGGAGATGACATACAGGTATATGCTATGTATAGGAGGAGATGACATACAGGTATATACTATATACAGGAGATGACACACAGATATATACTATATAAAGGTGAGATGACACACAGGTATATACTATATACAGGAGGAGATTACATACAGGTATATACTATATATAGGAGATGACATACAGGTATATACTATATACAGGGGAGATGACACACAGCAGGTATATACTATATACAGGGGAGATGACATACAGGTATATACTATATACAGGAGATGACATACAGGTGTATACTATATATAAGGGAGATGACAAACATGTATATACTGAGGTGAAAATGAGAGGTGTGAGGTGAAAATGAAAAGGTGTGAGTGCAAAATGAGAGGAGTGAGGGAAAATAGTGGAGTGATCGGAAAATGACAGATGTGAGGTCGAAATGACAAGTGTTAGGGGGGAATGAGAGAAGTGAGGGGGAAAATAAGAGGAGTGAGGGGGAAAATGAGAGGAGTGAGGGGGAAAATGAGAGATGTGAGGGGGAAAATGAAAGATGTGATGGGGAAAATGAGAGGCGTGATGGGAAAATAAGAGAAGTGAGGTGCTATTACTAACCACAGATATTTACTATGCCCAGGCAACGCTGGGCTCTTCAGCTAGTATATATATATATATATATACACTACCATATACAGTACAGATGAAAAGTTTGGACACACCTTCTCATTTAAAGATTTTTCTGTATTTTCATGACTATGAAAATTGTACATTCACACTGAAGGCATCAAAACTATGAATTAACACATGTGGAATTAAATACTTAACAAAAAATTGTGAAACAACTGATATTATGTCTTATATTCTAGGTTCTTCAAAGTAGCCACCTTTTGCTTTGATGATTGCTTTGCACACTCTTGGCATTCTCTTGATGAGCTTCAAGAGGTAGTCACCAGGAATGGTCTTCCAACAATCTTGAAGGAGTTCCCAGAGATGCTTAGCACTTGTTGGCCCTTTTGCCTTCACTCTGCGGTCCAGCTCACCCCAAACCATATCGATTGGGTTCAGGTCTGGTGACTGTGGAGGCCAGGTCATCTGGCATAGCACCCCATCACTCTCCTTCTTGGTCAAATAGCCCTTACACAGCCTGGAGGTGTGTTTGGGGTCATTGTCCTGTTGAAAAATAAAAGATGGTCCAACTAAACGCAAATCGGATGGAATAGCATGCCGCTGCAAGATGCTGTGGTAGCCATGCTGGTTCAGTAAGCCTTCAATTTTGAATAAATCCCCAACAGTGTCACCAGCAAAGCACCCCCACACCTCCTCCTCCATGCTTCACGGTGGGAACCAGGCATGTAGAGTCCATCCGTTCACCTTTTCTGCGTCGCACAAAGACACAGTGGTTGGAACCAAAGATCTCAAATTTGGACTCATCAGACCAAAGCACAGACTTCCACTGGTCTAATGTCCATTCCTTGTGTCCTTTAGCCCAAACAAGTCTCTTCTGCTTGTTGCCTGTCCTTAGCAGTGGTTTCCTAGCAGCTATTTTACCATGAAGGCCTCCTGCACAAAGTCTCCTCTTAACAGTTGTTGTAGAGATGTGTCTGCTGCTAGAACTCTGTGTGGCATTGACCTGGTCTCTAATCTGAGCTGCTGTTAACCTGCGATTTCTGAGGCTGGTGACTCGGATAAACTTATCCTCAGAAGCAGAGGTGACTCTTGGTCTTCCTTTCCTGGGCGACGGTCCTCATGTGAGCCAGTTTCTTTGTAGCACTTGATGGTTTTTGCCACTGCACTTGGGGACACTTTCAAAGTTTGCCCAATTTTTCGGACTGACTGACCTTCATTTCTTAAAGTAATGATGGCCACTTGTTTTTCTTTACTTAGCATTTGTATTATGGCAAGAAAAAAACAGCTAACAGTCTATTTAGTAGGACTATCAGCTGTGTATCCACCAGACTTCTGCACAACACAACTGATGGTCCCAACCCCATTTATAAGGCAAGAAATCCCACTTATTATACCTGACAGGGCACACCTGTGAAGTGAAAACCATTCCCGGTGACTACCTCTTGAAGCTCATCAAGAGAATGCCAAGAGTGTGCAAAGCAATCATCAAAGCAAAAGTGGCTACTTTGAAGAACCTAGAATATAAGACATAATTTCAGTTGTTTCACACTTTTTTGTTAAGTATATAATTCCACATGTGTTAATTCATAGTTTTGATGCCTTCAGTGTGAATGTACAATTTTCATAGTCATGAAAATACAGAAAAATCTTTAAATAAGGTGTGTCCAAACTTTTGGTCTGTACTGTATATATGTGTGTGTATATATATATATATATATATATATATATATATATATATATATATATATATATATATATAATGAGGTGATATACAGCATAGGCGGACGGCATCTGAGATGAGAGTGTAGATGAGTACCATGTTTACTTATGGTTAGTGATGATGAAAAAAGATATGATGTTTATAGATTAACAAGGTCAGCGATCGTGCTGAATCTTCTCTGTATTGCGGTAAAAGCCTATGAACATGTTCTCCATTGTTTTTATATCACGGTTTCCCTGTTTATAGGTGTGACCTATGTATAGACACTAGGGGTACCTTCAGTTCATCATTTTCTGGGTAGAGGGACCCGTTTGGAAACATAGGGTGTATCTAGGGACCCCAGGGTTATCGGGGAGCGGGGGTGCCAGAACGCTTTCCCTAGGGAACCCCCGCGGTTAGGCAGGCACCAGTATAGGTATCATCTAAGGATTATCCACCCCTACACCAGTTTTTTTCACGGTGGTTTTTGATGTGTGTGGAATGGCCACAGGTTGGTGGCGTTTAAACGATTTTTTAAGGGGTAATATATGATTTCTGGGTAAACAATATATTTAAACATGGTATGTAATGATATTATGGTCTTCAATGGAGAATGTAAAAGAAGAGTTTGGACAAATTACATCACAATTCTTTTTTTTGTTAACCCCTTCATGACCCAGCCTATTTTGACCTTAATGACCTGGCCGTTTTTTGCAATTCTGACCAGTGTCCCTTTATGAGGTAATAACTCAGGAACGCTTCAACGGATCCTAGCGGTTCTGAGATTGGTTTTTCGTGACATATTGGGCTTCATGTTAGTGGTAAATTTAGGTCAATAATTTCTGAGTTTATTTGTGAAAAAAACGGAAATTTGGCGAAAATTTGGAAAATTTCGCAATTTTAACATTTTGAATTTTTATTTTGTTAAACCAGAGAGTTATGTGACACAAAATAGTTAATAAATAACATTTCCCACATGTCTACTTTACATCAGCACAATTTTGGAAACAACATTTTTTTTTGCTAGGAAGTTACAAGGGTTAAAATTTGACCAGTGATTTCTCATTTTTACAACAAAATTTACAAAACCATTTTTTTTAGGGACCACCTCACATTTGAAGTCAGTTTGAGGGTTCTATATGGCTGAAAATACCCAAAAGTGACACCATTCTAAAAACTGCACCCCTCAAGGTGCTCAAAACCACATTGAAGAAGTTTATTAACCCTTTAGGTGTTTCACAGCAGCAGAAGCAACATGGAAGGAAAAAATGAACATTTAACTTTTTAGTCACAAAAATGAGCTTTTAGCAACAATTTTTATTTTCCCAAGGGTAAAAGGAGAAACTGGACCACGAACGTTGTTGTCCAATTTGTCCTGAGTACGCTGATACCTCATATGTGGGGGTAAACCACTATTTGGGTGCACAGCAGGGCTTGGAAGGGAAGGAGCGCCATTTGACTTTTCGAATGAAAAATTGGCTCCAATCTTTAGCGGACACGTCGCGTTTGGAGAGCCCCCGTGTGCCTAAGCATTGGAGGCCCCCCACAAGTGACCCTATTTTGGAAACTAGACCCCCCAAGGAACTTATCTAGAAGCATAGTGAGCTCTTTAAACCCTCAGGTGCTTCACAAATTGATCCGTAAAAATTAAATAGTACTTTTTTTTCACACAAAATTTCTTTTAGCCTCAATTTTTTCATTTTCACATTGGCAACAGGATAAAATGGATCCTAAAATTTGTTGAGCAATTTCTTCTGAGTACACCGATACCTCACATGTGGGGGTAAACCACTGTTTGGGCACATGGTAAGGCTCGGAAGGGAAGGAGCGCCATTTGACTTTTTGCATGAAAAATTATCTCCATCGTTAGCGGACACCATGTCGCGTTTGGAAAGCCCCTGTGTGCCTAAACATTGGCGCTCCCCACAAGTGACCGCATTTTGGAAACTAGACCCCCCAAGGAACTTATCTAGAAGCATAGTGAGCACTTTAAACCCTCAGGTGCTTCACAAATTGATCCGTAAAAATGAAAAAGTACTTTTTTTTCACACAAAAATTCTTTTAGCCTCAATTTTTTCATTTTCACATGGGCAACAGGATAAAATGGATCCTAAAATTTGTTGGGCAATTTCTCCTGAGAACGCCGATACCTTATATGTGGGGGTAAACCACTGTTTGGGTGCACGGCAAGGCTCGGAAGGGAAGGCGCGCCATTTGACTTTTTGAATGGAAAATTAGCTCCAATCGTTAGCGGACACCATGTCGCGTTTGGAGAGCCCCTGTGTGCCTAAACATTGGAGCTCCCCTACAAGTGACCCCATTTTGGAAACTAGACCCCCCCCAAGGAACTTATCTAGATGCATAGAGAGCACTTTAAATGCCCAGGTGCTTCAGAGAAGTTTATAACGCAGAGCCCTGAAAATAAAAAATCATTTTTCTTTCCTCAAAAATGATGTTTTAGCAAGCAATTTTTTATGTTCACAAGGGTAACAAGAGAAATTGGACCCCAATAGTTGTTGCGCAGTTTGTCCTGAGTACACTGATACCCCATATGTGGGGGTAAACCACTGCTTGGGCACACGTCGGGGCTCGGAAAGGAAGTATTGACGTTTTGAAATGCTGACTTTGATGGAATGGTCTGCGGGCATCACGTTGCGTTTGCGGAGCCCCTGATGTGCCTAAACAGTAGATACCCCCCAAAAGTGACCCCATTTTGGAAACTAGACCCCCCAAGGAACTTATCTAGATATGTTTTGAGCACTTTGAACCCCCAAGTGCTTCACAGAAGTTTACAACGCAGAGCCGTGAAAATAAAAAATCATTTTTCTTTCCTCAAAAATGATGTTTTAGCAAACAATTTTTTATTTTCGCAAGGCTAACAGGAGAAATTGGACCCCAATAATTGTTGCCCAGTTTGTCCGGAGTACACTGATACCCCATATGTGGGGGTAAGCCACTGCTTGGGCACACGTCGGGGCTCGGAAAGGAAGTAGTGACGTTTTGAAATGCAGACTTTGATGGAATGGTCTGCGGGCGCCACGTTGCGTTTGCGGAGCCCCTGATGTGCCTAAACAGTAGAAACCCCCCACAAGTGACCCCATTTTGGAAACTAGACCCCCCAAGGAACTTATCTAGATGTGTGATGAGCACTTTGAACCCCCAAGTGCTTCACACAAGTTTATAACGCAGAGCCGTGAAAATAAAAAATCATTTTTCTTTACTCAAAAATTATGTATTAGCAAGCAATTTTTATTTTCGCAAGGGTAACCGGAGAAATTGGACCCCAATAATTCTTGCTCAGTTTGTCCTGAGTATGCTGGTACCCCGTATGTGGGGGTAAACCACTGTTTGGGCGCACGTCAGGGCTCAGAAGGGAGGGAGCACCATTTGACTTTTTGAACGCAAGATTGGCTGGAATCAATGGTGGCGCCATGTTGCGTTTGGAGATCCCTGATGTGCCTAAACAGTGGAAACCCCTCAATTCTAACTCCAACACTAACCCCAACACACCCCTAACCCTAATCCAAACTCTAGCCATAACCCTAATCACAACCCTAACCCCAATACACTCCTAACCACAACCCTAACCCTAATCCCAACCCTAATCCTAACCCTAATCCCAACCCTAACCTTAACCACAACTTTAACCCCAACACATCCCTAACCATAACCCTAACGACAAGCCTATTCTTAACCCTATTTCCAACCCTAGCCCTAATTCCAACCCTAACTCTAATTCCAACCCTAAGGCTATGTGCCCACGTTGCGGATTCGTGTGAGATTTTTCCGCACCATTTTTGAAAAATCCGCAGGTAAAAGGCACTGCGTTTACCGCGGATTTCCAGTGTTTTTTATGCGGATTTCACCTGCGGATTTCTATTGAGGAACAGGTGTAAAACGCTGCGGAATCCGCACAAAGAATTAACATGCTGCGGAAAATACAACGCAGCATTTCCGCGCGGTATTTTCCGCACCATGGGCACAGCGGATGGTACTGTAAACCTGATGGAACACTGCTACGAATCCGCAGCGGCCAATCCGCTGCGGATCCGCAGCCAAATCCGCACCGTGTGCACATAGCCTAATTCTAACGCTAACCCTAGTTCTAACCCTAACCCTACCCCTAACCCTACCCCTAACCCTAGTTCTAACCCTAGTTCTAACCCTAGTGGGAAAAAAATATATTTTATTTTATTATTGTCCCTACATATGGGGGTGATAAAGGGGTGGGGTCATTTACTATTTTTTTTATTTTGATCACTGTGATAGGTTTTATCACAGTGATCAAAATGTAGCTGGAACGAATCTGCCGTCCGGCAGATTCGGCGGGCACACTGCGCATGTGCCCGCCATTTTGGAAGATGGCGGCGCCCGTGGAGAAGACGGACGGACACCGGGAAGCTCGGTAAGTATGAGGGGGGGGATCGGAGCACGGGGGGTGATCGGAGCAGGGGGGGTGGGATCGGAGCACGGGGGGAGCGGACAGGACGGAGGGGAGCGGAGCACAGGATGGAGGACTGGGGAAGAGATCGGTGGCGGTGGGGGGATGCAGACCAGTGTTTCCAGCCATGGCCGATGATATTGCAGCATTGGCCATGGCTGGATTGTAATATTTCACCAGTTTTCATAGTGAAATATTACAAATCGCTCTGATTGGCTGTTTCACTTTCAACAGCCAATCAGAGCGGTCATAGCTATGGGGGGGTGAAGCCACCCCCCCTGGGCTGAAGTACCACTCCCCCTGTCCCTGCAGATCGGGTGAAATTGGAGTTAACCCTTTCACCCGATCTGCAGGGACGCAATCATTCCATGACGCCACATAGGCGTCACAGGTCGGATTGGCACCGACTTTCATGACGCCTACTGTTGTGAAATTGGATTCTGGGCTCCCCCGGTGGCCACTTGTGGAATTGTACTTGTGTGCATCATCCCCTCTGTTCACCTGCTCCTATCAGGATGTGGGAGTCGCTATATAACCTTGCTCCTCTGTCAGTTTCATGCCGGTCAACAATGTAATCAGAAGCCTTTCTGTGCATGTTCCTGCTACTAGACAACTCCCAGCTAAGTTGGACTTTTGTCCTTGTGTGTTTTTGCATTTTGTTCCTGTTCACAGCTGCTGTTTCGTTACTGTGTCTGGAAAGCTCTTGTGAGCGGAAATTGCCACTCTGGTGTTATGAGTTAATGCTAGAGTCTTAAAGTAATTTCTGGATGGTGTTTTGATAGAGTTTTCTGCTGACCATGAAAGTGCCCTTTCTGTCTTCTTGCTATCTAGAAAGCGGACCTCGATTTTTGCTAAACCTATTTTCATACTACGTTTGTCATTCCATCTTCCAAGAGCTAGTTCTCATATATGCTGGGCTATGTTCTCTCGCCATTGAGAATCATGACAGTTTGACCGGCCCAAAAAAAAAAAAGGGTTAAATTACTGGCTGAGAAAGGAGAGAAGAAAGAAGTCTGCTACAATTTTTTTTTTTTTTTTTTCCTCTAGTTCTGAGTGTGCTCTTAATTGAATCACTTGCTAGTCTGCCTATACTGCAGCCTTCCTCTCTTTCTCACCTTCTAATCCTTGAATGGCTCTGTGTTCACCTGTTTCAAATGGATCTTCAGAGTGTAGCTACAGGTTTGAATAATCTCGCCACAAAGGTACAAAATTTGCAAGATTTTGTTGTTCATGCACCTATGTCTGAGCCTAGAATTCCTTTGCCTGAATTCTTCTCGGGGAATAGATCTCACTTTCAAAATTTTAAAAATAATTGCAAATTGTTTTTGTCCCTGAAGTCTCGCTCTGCCGGAGACCCTGCACAGCAGGTCAGGATTGTAATTTCCTTGCTCCGGGGCGACCCTCAAGACTGGGCTTTTGCATTGGCACCAGGGGATCCTGCGTTGCTCAATGTGGATGCGTTTTTTCTGGCCTTGGGGTTGCTTTATGAGGAACCTCATTTAGAGCTTCAGGCGGAAAAGGCCTTGATGTCCTTGTCTCAGGGGCAAGATGAAGCTGAAATATACTGCCAAAAATTCCGCAAATGGTCTGTGCTTACTCAGTGGAATGAGTGCGCCCTGGCGGCGATTTTCAGAGAAGGTCTCTCTGATGCCATTAAGGATGTTATGGTGGGGTTCCCTGTGCCTGCGAGTCTGAATGAGTCCATGACGATGGCTATTCAGATCGATAGGCGTCTGCGGGAGCGCAAACCTGTGCACCATTTGGCGGTGTCTACTGAGAAAACGCCAGAAAATATGCAATGTGATAGAATTCTGTCCAGAAGCGAGCGGCAGAATTTTAGACGAAAAAATGGGTTGTGCTTCTATTGTGGTGATTCAACTCATGTTATATCAGCATGCTCTAAGCGTACTAAGAAGCCTGACAAGTCTGTTTCAATTAGCACTTTACAGTCTAAGTTTATTCTATCTGTGACCCTGATTTGTTCTTTGTCATCTATTACCGCGGACGCCTATGTCGACTCTGGCGCTGCTTTGAGTCTTATGGATTGGTCCTTTGCCAAACGCTGTGGGTATGATTTGGAGCCATTGGAGGCTCCGATACCTCTGAAAGGGATTGACTCCACCCCATTGGCTAGTAATAAACCACAATACTGGACACAAGTGACTATGCGTGTTAATCCGGATCACCAGGAGGTTATTCGCTTTCTGGTGCTGTATAATCTACATGATGTTTTGGTGCTGGGATTGCCATGGCTGCAATCTCATAACCCAGTCCTCGACTGGAGAGCTATGTCTGTGTTAAGCTGGGGATGTAAAGGAACTCATGGGGACGTACCTTTGGTTTCCATTTCATCATCTATTCCCTCTGAGATTCCTGAATTCTTGTCTGACTTTCGTGACGTTTTTGAAGAACCCAAGGTTGGTTCACTACCTCCGCACCGGGAGTGCGATTGTGCCACAGACTTGATTCCGGGTAGTAAATACCCTAAGGGTCGTTTATTTAATCTGTCTGTGCCTGAACACGCGGCTATGCGAGAATATATAAAGGAGTCCTTGGAAAAGGGACATATTCGTCCTTCGTCATCTCCCTTAGGAGCCGGTTTTTTCTTTGTGTCTAAAAAAGACGGCTCTTTGAGGCCGTGTATTGATTATCGACTTTTGAATAAAATCACGGTTAAATATCAATATCCGTTACCACTGCTTACTGATTTGTTTGCTCGTATAAAGGGGGCCAAGTGGTTCTCTAAGATTGATCTCCGTGGGGCGTATAATTTGGTGCGAATCAAGCAGGGGGATGAGTGGAAAACCGCATTTAATACGCCCGAGGGCCATTTTGAGTATTTGGTGATGCCTTTTGGTCTTTCAAATGCCCCTTCAGTCTTCCAGTCCTTTATGCATGACATTTTCCGCGATTATTTGGATAAATTTATGATTGTGTATCTGGATGATATTCTGATTTTTTCGGATGACTGGGACTCTCATGTCCAGCAGGTCAGGAGGGTTTTTCAGGTTTTGCGGTCTAATTCCTTGTGTGTGAAGGGTTCTAAGTGTGTTTTTGGGGTTCAAAAGATTTCCTTCTTGGGATACATTTTTTCCCCCTCTTCCATCGAGATGGATCCTGTCAAGGTTCAGGCTATTGGTGATTGGACGCAACCCTCTTCTCTTAAGAGTCTTCAAAAATTTTTGGGCTTTGCTAACTTTTATCGTCGATTTATTGCTGGTTTTTCTGATGTTGTAAAACCATTGACTGATTTGACTAAGAAGGGTGCTGATGTTGCTGATTGGTCCCCTGATGCTGTGGAGGCCTTTCGGGAGCTCAAGCGCCGCTTTTCTTCCGCCCCAGTGTTGCGTCAGCCTGATGTTGCTCTTCCTTTTCAGGTTGAGGTCGACGCTTCCGAAATCGGAGCTGGGGCGGTGTTGTCGCAGAGAAATTCCGACTGCTCCGTGATGAGACCTTGTGCTTTTTTTTCCCGTAAATTTTCGCCCGCCGAGCGGAATTATGATATTGGGAATCGGGAGCTTTTGGCCATGAAGTGGGCTTTTGAGGAGTGGCGTCACTGGCTTGAGGGGGCCAGACATCAGGTGGTGGTATTGACTGACCACAAAAATTTAATTTACCTTGAGTCTGCCAGGCGCCTGAATCCTAGACAGGCGCGCTGGTCTTTGTTTTTCTCTCGGTTTAATTTTGTGGTGTCTTACCTACCGGGTTCTAAGAATGTTAAGGCGGATGCCCTTTCTAGGAGTTTTGAGCCTGACTCCCCTGGTAATTCTGAGCCCACAGGTATCCTTAAAGATGGAGTGATATTGTCTGCCGTTTCTCCAGACCTGCCGCGGGCCTTGCAGGAGTTTCAGGCGGATAGACCTGATCGTTGCCCACCTGGTAGACTGTTTGTTCCTGATGATTGGACCAGTAGAGTCATCTCTGGGGTTCATTCTTCTGCGTTGGCAGGTCATCCTGGAATCTTTGGTACCAGGGATTTGGTGGCAAGGTCCTTCTGGTGGCCTTCCCTGTCACGAGATGTGCGAGGCTTTGTGCAGTCTTGTGACGTTTGTGCTCGGGCCAAGCCTTGTTGTTCTCGGGCTAGTGGATTGTTGTTACCCTTGCCTATCCCGAAGAGGCCTTGGACGCACATCTCGATGGATTTTATTTCGGATCTGCCTGTTTCTCATAAGATGTCTGTCATCTGGGTGGTGTGTGACCGTTTCTCTAAGATGGTCCATCTGGTTCCCTTGCCTAAGTTGCCTTCTTCTTCCGAGTTGGTTCCTCTGTTTTTTCAAAATGTTGTTCGTTTGCATGGTATTCCGGAGAATATCGTTTCTGACAGAGGGACCCAATTCGTGTCTAGATTTTGGCGGGCATTCTGTGCTAGGATGGGCATAGATTTGTCTTTTTCGTCTGCTTTCCATCCTCAGACTAATGGCCAGACCGAGCGGACTAATCAGACCTTGGAGACATATTTGAGGTGTTTTGTGTCTGCGGATCAGGATGATTGGGTTGCTTTTTTGCCTTTGGCGGAGTTCGCCCTCAATAATCGGGCCAGCTCTGCCACCTTGGTGTCCCCGTTTTTCTGTAATTCGGGGTTTCATCCTCGATTTTCCTCCGGTCAAGTGGAATCTTCGGATTGTCCTGGAGTGGATGCTGTGGTGGAGAGGTTGCATCAGATTTGGGGGCAGGTGGTGGACAATTTGAAGTTGTCCCAGGAGAAGACTCAGCTTTTTGCCAACCGCCGTCGTCGTGTTGGTCCTCGGCTTTGTGTTGGGGACTTGGTGTGGTTGTCTTCTCGTTTTGTCCCTATGAGGGTTTCTTCTCCTAAGTTTAAGCCTCGGTTCATCGGCCCGTACAAGATATTGGAGATTCTTAACCCTGTGTCCTTCCGTTTGGACCTCCCTGCATCCTTTTCGATTCATAATGTTTTTCATCGGTCATTGTTGCGCAGGTATGAGGTACCGGCTGTGCCTTCCATTGAGCCTCCTGCTCCGGTGTTGGTTGAGGGTGAGTTGGAGTACGTTGTGGAAAAGATCTTGGACTCTCGTGTTTCCAGACGGAAACTCCAGTATCTGGTCAAATGGAAGGGATACGGTCAGGAGGATAATTCTTGGGTCACTGCCTCTGATGTTCATGCCTCCGATCTTGTCCGTGCCTTTCATAGGGCTCATCCTGATCGCCCTGGTGGTTCTGGTGAGGGTTCGGTGCCCCCTCCTTGAGGGGGGGGTACTGTTGTGAAATTGGATTCTGGGCTCCCCCGGTGGCCACTTGTGGAATTGTACTTGTGTGCATCATCCCCTCTGTTCACCTGCTCCTATCAGGATGTGGGAGTCGCTATATAACCTTGCTCCTCTGTCAGTTTCATGCCGGTCAACAATGTAATCAGAAGCCTTTCTGTGCATGTTCCTGCTACTAGACAACTCCCAGCTAAGTTGGACTTTTGTCCTTGTGTGTTTTTGCATTTTGTTCCTGTTCACAGCTGCTGTTTCGTTACTGTGTCTGGAAAGCTCTTGTGAGCGGAAATTGCCACTCTGGTGTTATGAGTTAATGCTAGAGTCTTAAAGTAATTTCTGGATGGTGTTTTGATAGAGTTTTCTGCTGACCATGAAAGTGCCCTTTCTGTCTTCTTGCTATCTAGAAAGCGGACCTCGATTTTTGCTAAACCTATTTTCATACTACGTTTGTCATTCCATCTTCCAAGAGCTAGTTCTCATATATGCTGGGCTATGTTCTCTCGCCATTGAGAATCATGACAGCCTACGTGGCGTCAAAGGTCAGGAAGGGGTTAAATAGTACTTCTTTATTTAGCTTGCAAATCCGCAGACAAATCCGCAGAGAAAACTGCATGAAAATCCGCATAAAAACCACGCAGATTTTCAGCTGTGTTTTCTGAGAAGAGAGGAAGAATCTGCACAGATTTTTACAAAGGCAAATCCGCAACGTGTGCACATATCCTTCTAGTATCTACGACTTGGGTCACCCTTCCCTGGTTGAGTGGGACAGAGTCAATTGCCTGAATGCTAAGGGGTCTCGCCAGCGTCCTACCGATCAGACCATGGGTCTGAAAAAAGTGAGAATCTACCACATTGACTCCCGCTTCACTATCCACAAGCACTGGTACAGTCTCAGGCACCCCGCTAACTACCACTTCAGCACAAATGATACACTGGGACGAAAAGATGGAGTAAATATACACACCCTGGTCACCTCCCTCCACACGACCAGGGCGGCGCGGCTTTTGGGATGGAGCACATAGTTTGGCGCAAGATGGGCAGACATTGATGTAATGACCTGTAAGACCACAGTAGAAATATGCCCCCATCCCACGGTGAACAAACCCCGTTTGAGATGAGACTCCTCCCACCTGAACCGCTGTGTGCTCCTCCCCAGAATGAACAACAGGGGGCAGATTTGGTGTATGTCTCTCCCTGAGGCATATATCCAGCCGGATACCAATGGCCGTGGCGGCTTCCCAGGAGTCGTGTACTGCACCAGAGTATCTTGCAGCCTAGGTGACAGACCCTGACCGATATGACTCCAGGGTCCTTCCACTGCGTGTCAGTGGCCCATCTCCTAAACTCCAAGCAGTACTCCTCAGCCGGTCGGCCTCCCAGCTTAATATTACAGAGTCTAGACCAGTGTTCCCCAAGTCCAGTCCTCAAGAGCCACCAACAGGTCATGTTTTCAGTATTTCCTTAGTATTGCACAGGTGATAATTGCATCACCTGCACAGGCAATAATTCCATCACCTGTGCAATCCTAAGGAAATCCTGAAAACATGACCTGTTGGTGGCTCTTGAGGACTGGATTTGGGGAACACTGGTCTAGACTCAGCCAGGAAGACGCCATCAGGATCCCATACACCAGCGCCAATGCCGAAAAAAACTCGTCCACCGACCGCAAAGATGGTGAATCAGTCATCAGGGAGAAGGCCCAGGATTGGGAATCACCCTAGAAAAGGGAGACTATTATCCCCACACGTGGTTCCTCACTCCCTGAGCCTGAAGTATAGTTTACAGGCCTCCTTAAAAAACAAAAATGTATCTCTCCTAAGAGAGAACCTGTCTGGGAGAGATATCTTGGGTTCCAGTTGAGCCTGCACATGAGCCATGACTCAGAACAACGACAACTGCTGAAGCTGCTGCACCACCTGACACCGCAGCTCCTTAACCTCATCAATGAGTGTCGGGATCAGCTGGGTAAAAGCCTGGGCTTGAGCCATAGGTTCACCGGAAAAAATATTGGTTGGTGATAATGTCATGAAATATGTAACGACCCCACAGGGGGTCGGTGAGCGGACGGCACGAAACACATACACGAGGGGATGGTATATGGGAGAGGAAGGCCCTACTGATAGGGAAATGGGGGATGGCTACCACCTGAACTCAAACCTGAGTCTGTCCCTGCACTCCCTAACGCCCTAAGTGGGTCCTTCCCCCACCGCCGTCAGGAACCTCATACTTCATTGTCACCTCACACTGCCCTGGCTAGTGCACTCGCCTGCAATGGGCGCTAGCCTCACCACTGCAGATAATACCACACAGGGGACAGTGACAAACAAGGGCGGGACAAGGAATAAACACAACACTTAGCTTCCAGACTCTGCTGCCCAGCTCCACACCTCAGATAACGCAGAAACAGGACTCTAAAACTCCAGAAATAGCTACAACTGCACAGCTGGTCTCCATAGAGAAACTATCACCAACAGGTAGCTGATGCATCAGGTGACCATTTAAAGGATGGTAGGAGTGGTCACCACCACATCAGCTGACCCAGCAACTCTGTAACTGCAATAGATTGCTAGCAGGAAAAACTGACATTAACCCCCGCTGGACCTGAAAGGAAAAAAGCTACATTTAAAACAGAGTGGAAGCAGGGCTGCCACAAATCTAAAAAATGGACTGTGACATATACACAGGACAGTGAGTGACACCACCATACAGAGTGTGTCTTTTGTGCAGTATTGTGTCACACACTGTCCTCCTCTGTATAATTGTGTCACACACTATCCTCCTGTGTATAGTTATGTCACACACCGTCCTCCTGTGTATAGCTGTGGTACACACTGTCCTCCTGTGTACAGTACTGTGTCGCACACTGGCCTCCTGGGTATAGTCCTATGTCACACACTGTCCTCCTGTGTATAGCTGTGGTACACACTGTCCTCCTGTGTATAGTTGTGTCACACACTGTCCTCCTGGGTACAGTCCTGTGTCACACACTGTCCTCCTGTGTATAGTTGATAACACATTGTCCTCCTGTGTATAGTTGTATCACACACTGTCCTCCTGTGTATAGTTGTCACACACTGTCCTCCTCTGTATAGTTGTCACACATTTTCCTCCTGTGTATAGTTGTCACACACTGTCCTCCTGTGTATAGTTCACACACTGTCCTCCTGTGCATAGTTGTCACACACTGTCCTCCTGTGTATAGTTGTCACTGTCTCCTGTGCACAGTTGTCACACTGTTCTCCTGTGTATAGTTGTCACACACTGTCATCCTGTGTACAGTTGTGTCACACACTGTCCTCCTGTGTATAGTTGATAACACATTGTCCTCCTGTGTATAGTTGTCACACACTGTCCTCCTGTGTATAGATGTCACACACTGTCCTCCTGTGTATAGTTGTCACACACTGTCCTCCTGTGTATAGTTGTCACATTTTCCTCCTGTGTATAGTTGTCACACACTGTCCTCCTGTGTATAGTTGTGTCACACACTGTCCTGTGTATAGTTGTCACACACAGTCCTCCTGTGTATATTTGTCACACACTGTTCTCCTGTGTATAGTTGTCACACACTGTCCTCCTGTGTACAGCACTGTCACACTGTCCTCCTGTGCACAGTTGTGTCACACTGTCCTCCTGTGTATAGTTATCACACATCGTCCTCCTGTGTATAGTTGTCACACATCGTCCTCCTGTGTATAGTTGTGTCACACACTGTCCTCCTGTGTACAGTTATGTCACACATCGTCCTCCTGTGTACAGTTGTGTCACACACTGTCCTCATGTGTATAGTTGTCACAAATTGTCCTCCTGTGTATAGTTGTGTCACACACTATCCTCCTGTGTATAGTTGTGTCACACACTGTCCTCATGTGTACAGTTGTCACACTGTCCTCCTGTGTATAGTTGTCACATATTGTCCTCCTGAGTAGTTGTGTCACACACTGTCCTCCTGTGTATAGTTGTCACATATTGTCCTCCTGTGTATAGTTGTCACATATTGTCCTCCTGTGTATAGTTGTGTCACACACTGTCCTCCTGTGTATAGTTGTGTCACACTGTCCTCCTGTGTACCGTTGTGTCACTCACTGTCCTCCTGTGTATAGTTGTCACATATTGTCCTCCTGTGTATAGTTGTGTCACACTGTCCTCCTGTGTATAGTTGTGTCACACACTGTCCTGTGCATAGTTGTCACATATTGTCCTCCTGTGTATAGTTGTGTCACACATTGTCCTCCTGTGTATAGTTATGTCACACACTGCCCTCCTGTGTATAGCTGTCACACACTGTCCTCCTGTGTATAGTTGTCACACACTGTCCTCCTGTGTATAGTTATGTCACACACTGTCCTCCTGTGTATAGTTCTCACATATTGTCCTCCTGTGTATAGTTGTCACACACTGTCCTCCTGTGTATAGTTGTGTCACACTGTCCTCCTGTGTATAGTTGTTTCACACACACTGACTTCCTGTGTATAGTTGTCACATATTGTCCTCCTGTGTATAGTTGTGTCACACATTGTCCTCCTGTGTATAGTTATGTCACACACTGCCCTCCTGTGTATAGCTGTCACACTGTCCTCCTGTGTATAGTTGTCACACACTGTCCTCCTGTGTAGTTATGTCACACACTGTCCTCCTGTGTATAGTTCTCACATATTGTCCTCCTGTGTATAGTTGTCACACATTGTCCTCCTGTGTATAGTTGTGTCACACACTGTCCTCCTGTGTATAGCTGTCACACACTGTCCTCCTGTGTATAGTTGTCACACACTGTCCTCCTGTGTATAGTTATGTCACACACTGTCCTCCTGTGTATAGTTCTCACATATTGTCCTGTGTATAGTTGTCACACACTGTCCTCCTGTGTATAGTTGTGTCACACACTGTCCTCCTGTGTATAGTTGTTTCACACACACTGACTTCCTGTGTATAGTTGTCACATATTGTCCTCCTGTGTATAGTTGTGTCACACATTGTCCTCCTGTGTATAGTTATGTCACACACTGCCCTCCTGTGTATAGCTGTCACACACTGTCCTCCTGTGTATAGTTGTCACACACTGTCCTCCTGTGTAGTTATGTCACACACTGTCCTCCTGTGTATAGTTCTCACATATTGTCCTCCTGTGTATAGTTGTCACACATTGTCCTCCTGTGTATAGTTGTGTCACACACTGTCCTCCTGTGTATAGTTGTGTCACACACTCTCTGTTGTGAACTCTGTTCTCGAACTCCCTCCTGTGGTCAGGAATGGTATTTCTGTGAGTTCTGTCCGTGGGTTCCCTCTGGTGGCTGAAAGTGGAGCTGCTGGTCTGGAGGTGGCTTCCTCAGCTGCATCGTTTAAGACTGGGCTGGTTCCTCTATTTAACTCTGCTCAGATCGTTACCTGATGCCAGTTGTCAATGTATCTGTACTGGTTCAGATCTCACTTGGATCTCCTGATGACCTGTCTACTTCAGCAGAAGCTAAGTCCCAGTTAAGCTCATTTGTTGTTCATTTGTGTGCTGAATATATTTCTGAGTACCTGCTAAGTTTTGTCCAGCTGGCTATCATGATATTGTCTCGCTAGCTGGAAGCTCTGGGTTGCAGAGTGGCACCTACCGCGCCGCGAGTCAGCGCGGGGGGTTTCTTGCTCACTCTGCGTGGCTTTTTGTAGTTTTTTGTGCTGACCGCAAAGATCCCTTTATCTATCTTCTATTTAGTAAGTCGGGCCTCCTTTGCTGAAACCTGTCTCATTCCTATGTTTGTGCCTTCCTCTTAACTCACAGTCAATATATGTGGGGGGCTGCTCTTTTCCTTTGGGGAATTTCTCTGAGGCAAGGTGAGGCTATATTTCTCTTTAGGGGTAGTTACCTCTCAGGCTGTGAAGAGTCGTCTAGGCAGAGTCAGGTACGATCCACGGCTAATTCTAGTGTGTGTGATAATAGATTAGGGCTGCGGTCAGCAGAGCTCCCACTTCCCAGAGCTCGCTCTGTTTTGCAGTTTTGACTATCAGGTCATTCCCGGTGCTCCTAACCACCAGGTCCAGCCATAACAGTACAACTGGCCAGAAAGTGTTAATGCATCTCAATAGAGGGATAAGAGAAGTTCTGAGACCATTTTTTTTTCTCTGCAGTGTGTTTAGTCTTTTTTTTCCCCTAAACCTCTGGGTGGTTCAGGACTCGGGTGTAGGTATGGACATTCAAGGTCTGTCCTCTTGTGTGGATAATCTCACTGCAAGGGTACAAGGCATTCAGGATTATATAGTTCAGTATCCTATGTTAGAGCCTAGAATCCCAATTCCTGATTTGTTTTCTGGGGATAGATCAAAGTTTCTGAATTTCAAGAATAATTGTAAACTGTTTCTTGCCCTGAAACCTCGCTCCTCTGGTGACCCTAGTCAGCAAGTAAAAATCATTATTTCCTTGTTGCGTGGTGACCCTCAAGACAGGGCATTCTCCCTTGTGCCAGGAGATCCTGCATTGCTTAATGTAGATGCGTTTTTTCTGGCGCTTGGATTGCTCTATGACGAACCAAATTCTGTGGATCAGGCAGAGAAAATCTTGCTGGCTCTATGTCAGGGTCAGGATGATGCTGAAATGTATTGTCAGAAGTTTAGAAAGTGGTCTGTGCTTACTCAATTGAATGAGTGTGCTCTGGCAGCAATTTTCAGAAAGGGTCTTTCTGAGGGCCTTAAGGATGTTATGGTGGGGTTCCCCACGCCTGCTGGTCTGAATGAATCAATGTCCTTGGCTATTCAGATCGATCGGCGTTTGCGGGAGCGGAAAGTTGTGCACCATATGGCGGTGTCCTCTGAGCAGAGGCCTGAGCCTATGCAATGTGATAGCACTTTGACCAGAACTGAACGGCAAGAACACAGACGTCAGAATGGGCTGTGTTTCTACTGTGGTGACTCCACTCATGCTATCTCTGATTGTCCTAAGCGCACTAAGCGGTCCGCTAGGTCTGTCACCATTGGTACTATACAGCCTAAATTTCTTTTGTCCGTTACTTTGATTTGCTGTTTGTCATCCTACTCTGTTATGGCGTTTGTGGATTCAGGCGCATCCCTGAATTTGATGGACTTAGAGTATGCCAGGCGCTGTGGGTTTTTCTTGGAGCCCTTGCAGCATCCTATTCCATTAAGGGGAATTGATGCTACGCCTTTGGCCAAGAATAAGCCTCAGTACTGGACCCAGTTGACCATGTGCATGGCTCCTGCACATCGGGAAGATATTTGCATTTTGGTGTTGCATAATTTGCATGATGTGGTCGTGTTGGGTTTGCCATGGCTACAGGTCCATAATCCAGTATTGGACTGGAAATCTATGTCTGTGTCCAGTTGGGGTTGTCAAGGGACCCATGGTGATGTTCCAGCATTGTCAATTTCTTCTTCCACTCCTTCTGAAGTACTTGAGTTTTTGTCGGATTACCAGGATGTATTTGATGAGCCCAAGCCCAGTGCCCTGCCTCCTCATAGGGATTGTGATTGTGCTATTAATTTGATTCCTGGTAGTAAGTTTCCTAAAGGCCGACTTTTCAATTTATCTGTGCCAGAACACGCCGCTATGCGGAGCTATATAAAGGAGTCCTTGGAGAAAGGGCATATTCGCCCGTCGTCATCACCGTTGGGAGCAGGGTTCTTTTTTGTGGCCAAGAAGGATGGTTCTCTGAGACCTTGTATAGATTACCGCCTTCTTAATAAAATCACGGTCAAATTTCAGTACCCTTTGCCTCTATTGTCTGATTTGTTTGCTCGGATTAAGGGGGCTAGTTGGTTTACCAAGATAGATCTTCGAGGAGCGTATAATCTTGTGCGTATTAAGCGGGGCGATGAATGGAAAACCGCATTTAATACGCCCGAGGGCCATTTTGAGTATCTGGTGATGCCATTCGGGCTTTCTAATGCGCCATCTGTATTCCAGTCCTTTATGCATGACATCTTCCGAAAGTATCTGGATAGATTCATGATAGTATATTTGGATGATATTTTGGTCTTTTCGGATGATTGGGAGTCTCATGTGAAGCAGGTCAGAATGGTGTTCCAAGTCCTTCGTGCTAATTCCTTGTTTGTGAAGGGGTCTAAGTGTCTCTTCGGAGTTCAGAAGGTTTCCTTTTTGGGCTTCATTTTTTCCCCTTCTACTATCGAGATGGATCCAGTTAAAGTCCAGGCCATTTATGATTGGACTCAGCCTACATCTGTAAAGAGCCTTCAGAAATTCCTGGGCTTTGCGAATTTTTACCGTCGCTTTATCGCTAATTTTTCTAGTGTTGTCAAACCACTGACTGATTTGACCAAGAAAGGTGCGGATGTGGTGAATTGGTCCTCTGCGGCCGTTGAGGCGTTTCAGGAGCTGAAACGTCGTTTTTCTTCGGTTCCTGTGTTGTGTCAGCCAGATGTTTCGCTCCCTTTTCAGGTCGAGGTTGATGCTTCTGAGATTGGAGCAGGGGCTGTTTTGGCTCAGAGAAGTTCTGATGGCTCTGTGATGAAGCCATGTGCTTTCTTTTCTAGAAAGTTTTCGCCTGCTGAGCGTAATTATGATGTTGGCAATCGGGAGTTGTTGGCCATGAAATGGGCATTCGAGGAGTGGCGACATTGGCTTGAGGGTGCCAAGCATCGCGTGGTGGTCTTGACGGATCACAAGAATCTGACTTATCTCGAGTCTGCCAAGCGGTTGAACCCTAGACAGGTTCGATGGTCACTGTTTTTCTCCCGTTTCGATTTCGTGGTTTCATACCTTCCGGGTTCTAAGAATGTGAAGGCTGATGCCCTTTCAAGGAGTTTTGTGCCTGATTCTCCGGGAGTTTCTGAGCCGGCTGGTATTCTCAAAGAGGGGGTGATTTTGTCTGCCATCTCCCCTGATTTGCGGCGGGTTCTACAGGAGTTTCAGGCGGATAGACCTGACCGCTGTCCTGCAGAGAGACTGTTTGTCCCTGATAGATGGACTAGTAAGGTTATCTCGGAGGTTCATTGTTCGGTGTTGGCTGGTCATCCTGGAATTTTTGGTACCAGAGATTTGGTGGCTAGGTCCTTTTGGTGGCCTTCCTTGTCCCGGGATGTGCGTGCTTTTGTGCAGTCCTGTGGGACTTGTGCTCGGGCGAAGCCCTGCTGTTCTCGTGCCAGTGGGTTACTTTTGCCCTTGCCGGTCCCGAAGAGGCCCTGGACGCATGTTTCCATGGATTTTATTTCAGATCTCCCTGTCTCTCAAAGGATGTCGGTCATCTGGGTGGTTTGTGATCGCTTCTCTAAGATGGTCCATTTGGTACCCTTGCCTAAGTTGCCTTCATCCTGTGATTTGGTTCCGTTGTTTTTCCAGCATGTGGTTCGTTTGCATGGCATTCCGGAGAACATTGTGTCGGACAGAGATTCCCAGTTTGTTTCGAGGTTTTGGCGGTCCTTTTTTGCTAAGATGGGCATTGATTTGTCTTTTTCTTCTGCTTTCCATCCTCAAATGGCCAAACTGAGCGAACCAATCAGACTTTGGAGACCTATCTGAGATGCTTTGTTTCTGCTGATCAGGATGATTGGGTGACCTTCTTGCCATTGGCTGAGTTCGCCCTTAATAATCGGGCCAGTTCGGCTACTTTGGTTTCACCTTTTTATTGTAATTCTGGTTTCCATCCTCGTTTCTCTTCAGGGCAGGTTGAGCCTTCGGACTGTCCTGGTGTGGATTCGGTGGTGGACAGGCTGCAGCAAATTTGGACTCATGTAGTGGACAATTTGACATTGTCACAGGAGAAGGCTCAACGTTTCGCTAACCGCCGTCGCCGTGTTGGTCCTCGACTTCGTGTTGGGGATCTGGTTTGGCTGTCATCTCGTTATGTTCCTATGAAGGTTTCTTCTCCTAAGTTTAAGCCTCGTTTTATTGGACCTTATAAGATTTCTGAAATCCTCAATCCTGTGTCTTTTCGTTTGGACCTTCCAGCTTCTTTTGCCATCCATGTGTTCCATAGGTCGTTGTTGCAGAGATATGGTTCCTTCCGTTGACCCTCCTGCTCCGGTGTTGGTCAAGGGAGAATTGGAGTATGTGGTGGAGATTTTAGATTCTCGTATCTCGAGACGGAAACTTCAGTATCTGGTCAAATGGAAGGGCTATGGTCAGGAAGATAATTCCTGGGTTCTTGCCTCCGATGTCCATGCTGCCGATTTGGTTCGTGCCTTTCATTTGGCTCGTCCTAATCGGCCGGGGGGGTTCTGGTGAGCGTTCGGTGACCCCTCCTCAAGGGGGGGGGTACTGTTGTGAACTCTGTTCTCGAACTCCCTCCTGTGGTCAGGAATGGTATTTCTGTGAGTTCTGTCCGTGGGTTCCCTCTGGTGGCTGAAAGTGGAGCTGCTGGTCTGGAGGTGGCTTCCTCAGTGCATCATTTAAGACTGGGCTGGTTCCTCTATTTAACTCTGCTCAGATCGTTACCTGATGCCAGTTGTCAATGTATCTGTACTGGTTCAGATCTCACTTGGATCTCCTGATGACCTGTCTACTTCAGCAGAAGCTAAGTCCCTGTTAAGCTCATTTGTTGTTCATTTGTGTGCTGAATATATTTCTGAGTACCTGCTAAGTTTTGTCCAGCTGGCTATCATGATATTGTCTCGCTAGCTGGAAGCTCTGGGTTGCAGAGTGGCACCTACCGCGCCGTGAGTCAGCGCGGGGGGTTTCTTGCTCACTCTGCGTGGCTTTTTGTAGTTTTTTGTGCTGACCGCAAAGATCCCTTCATCTATCTTCTGTCTATTTAGTAAGTCGGGCCTCCTTTGCTGAAACCTGTCTCATTCCTATGTTTGTGCCTTCCTCTTAACTCACAGTCAATATATGTGGGGGGCTGCTCTTTTCCTTTGGGGAATTTCTCTGAGGCAAGGTGAGGCTATATTTCTCTTTAGGGGTAGTTACCTCTCAGGCTGTGAAGAGTCGTCTAGGCAGAGTCAGGTACGATCCACGGCTAATTCTAGTGTGTGTGATAATAGATTAGGGCTGCGGTCAGCAGAGCTCCCACTTCCCAGAGCTCGCTCTGTTTTGCAGTTTTGACTATCAGGTCATTCCCGGTGCTCCTAACCACCAGGTCCAGCCATAACAACTCTCCTCCTGTGCAAAGTTGTGTCACAAACTGCCCTCCTGTGTACAACACTGTGTTACACACTATCCTCCTGTGTACGTCACTGTGTCACACACTGTCCTCTTGTGTACAGCACTGTGTTACACACTGTCCTCCTGTGTATAGTTGTCACACACTGTCCTCCTATGTACAGAACTGTGTCGCACACTGTCCTCCTGTGTACGTCACTGTGTCACACACTGTCCTCATATGTATACCACTGTGTCACACACTGTCCTCCTGTGCACAGCACTGTGTCACATACTGTCCTCTTGTGTACAGCACTGTGTTACACACTGTCCTCCTGTGTATAGTTGTGTCACACACCGTCCTCCTGTGTACAGCACTGTCACACTCTGTCCTCATGTGTAAAGCACTGTCACCACCGTCCTCCTGTGTATACCTACCGTGTACAGCACTGTGTCACACACTGTCCTCCTGTGTATAGTTGTCACATATTGTCCTCCTGTGTAGTTGTCACATATTGTCCTCCTGTGTATAGTTGTGTCACACACTGTCCTCCTGTGTATAGTTGTCACATATTGTCCTCCTGTGTATAGTTGTGTCACACATTGTCCTCCTGTGTATAGTTATGTCACACACTGTCCTCCTGTGTATAGCTGTCACACACTGTCCTCCTGTGTATAGTTGTCACACACTGTCCCCGTGTATAGTTATGTCACACACTGTCCTCCTGTGTACAGTTCTCACATATTGTCCTCCTGTGTATAGTTGTCACACTGTCCTCCTGTGTATAGTTGTGTCACACACTGTCCTCCTGTGTATAGTTGTGTCACACACTCTCCTCCTGTGCAAAGTTGTCACAAACTGTCCTCCTGTGTACAGCACTGTCACACACTATCCTCCTGTGTACGTCACTGTGTCACACACTGTCCTCTTGTGTACAGCACTGTGTTACACACTGTCCTCCTGTGTATAGTTGTGTCACACACTGTCCTCCTATGTACAGAACTGTGTCGCACACTGTCCTCCTGTGTACGTCACTGTGTCACACACTGTCCTCATATGTATACCACTGTGTCACACACTGTCCTCCTGTGTACAGCACTGTCACACACTGTCCTCTTGTGTACAGCACTGTGTTACACACTGTCCTCCTGTGTATAGTTGTGTCACACACCGTCCTCCTGTGTACAGCACTGTCACACACTGTCCTCATGTGTAAAGCACTGTTACACACCGTCCTACCGTGTACAGCACTGTGTCACACACTGTCCTCCTGTGTATAGTTGTCACATATTGTCCTCCTGTGTATAGTTGTCACATATTGTCCTCCTGTGTATAGTTGTGTCACACACTGTCCTCCTGTGTACAGCAATGTGTCGCACACTGTCCTCCTGTGTACGTCACTGTGTCACACGCTGTCCTCATATGTATACCACTGTGTCACACACTGTCCTCCTGTGTACAGCACTGTGTCACACACTGTCCTCCTGTGTACGTCACTGTCACACACTGTCCTGTCCTCTTGTGTACAGCACTGTGTTACACACTGTCCTCCTGTGTATAGTTGTCACACACCGTCCTCCTGTGTACAGCACTGTCACACATTGTCCTCATGTGTAAAGCACTGTGTCAAACACCGTCCTCCTGTGTATAGGTGTGTCACACACTGTCCTCATGTGTAAAGCACTGTGTCACACACCGTCCTACCGTGTACAGCACTGTGTCACACACTGTCCTCCTGTGTATAGTTGTCACATATTGTCCTGTGTATAGTTGTCACATATTGTCCTCCTGTGTATAGTTGTCACACTGTCCTCCTGTGTATAGTTGTGTCACACTGTCCTCCTGTGTATAGTTGTGTCACACTGTCCTCCTGTGTATAGTTGTGTCACACACTGTCCTCCTGTGTATAGTTGTCACATATTGTCCTGTGTATAGTTGTGTCACACATTGTCCTCCTGTCTATAGTTATGTCACACACTGTCCTCCTGTGTATAGCTGTCACACACGGTCCTCCTGTGTATAGTTGTCACACACTGTCCTCTTGTGTATAGTTATGTCACGCACTGTCCTCCTGTATATAGTTCTCACATATTGTCCTCCTGTGCATAGTTGTCACACACTGTCCTCCTGTGTATAGTTGTGTCACACACTGTCCTCCTGTGTATAGTTGTTTCACACGCACTGACTTCCTGTGTATGGTTGATCACACATTGTCCTCCTGTGTATAGTTGTGTCACACACTGTCCTCCTGTGTATAGTTGTGTCACACTCTCCTCCTGTGCAAAGTTGTGTCACAAACTGTCCTCCTGTGTACAGCACTGTGTCACACACTATCCTCCTGTGTACGTCACTGTGTCACACACTGTCCTCTTGTGTACAGCACTGTGTTACACTGTCCTCCTTTGTATAGTTGTGTCACACACTGTCGTCCTGTGTACAGAACTGTGTTGCACACTGTCCTCCTGTGTACGTCACTGTGTCACACTGTCCCCATATGTACACCACTGTGTCACACACTGTCCTCCTGTGTACAGCACTGTGTCACACACTGTCCTCCTGTGTACAGCACTGTCACACTGTCCTCTTGTGTACAGCACTGTGTTACACACTGTCCTCCTGTGTATAGTTGTGTCACACACCGTCCTCCTGTGTACAGCGCTATCACACACTGTCCTCATGTGTAAAGCACTGTCACACACCGTCCTGTGTATAGTTGTGTCACACACTGTCCTCATGTGTAAAGCACTGTGTCACACACCGTCCTACCGTGTACAGCACTGTGTCAAACACTGTCCTCCTGTGTATAGTTGTCACATATTGTCCTCCTGTGTATAGTTGTCACATATTGTCCTCCTGTGTATAGTTGTGTCACACACTGTCCTCCTGTGTATAGTTGTGTCACACACTGTCCTCCTGTGTATAGTTGTGTCACTCACTGTCCTCCTATGTATAGTTGTCATATATTGTCCTCCTGTGTATAGTTCTGTCACACATTGTCCTCCTGTGTATAGTTATGTCACACAGTCCTCCTGTGTATAGCTGTCACACACTGTCCTCCTGTGTATAGTTGTCACACACTGTCCTCCTGTGTATAGTTATGTCACACACTGTTCTCCTGTGTATAGTTATGTCACACACTGTTCTCCTGTGTATAGTTCTCACATATTGTCCTCCTGTGTATAGTTGTCACACACTGTCCTCCTGTGTATAGTTGTGTCACACACTATCCTCCTGTGCAAAGTTGTGTCACACACTGGCCTCCTGTGTACAGCACTGTGTCGCACACTGTCCTCCTGTGTACGTCACTGTGTCACACACTGTCCTCATATGTATACCACTGTGTCACACACTGTCCTCCTGTGTACAGCACTGTGTCACACACTGTCCTCCTGTGTACGTCACTGTGTCACACACTGTCCTCTTGTGTACAGCACTGTGTTACACACTGTCCTCCTGTGTATAGTTGTGTCACACACCGTCCTCCTGTGTACAGCACTGTCACACACTGTCCTCATGTGTAAAGCACTGTGTCACACACCGTCCTCCTGTGTATAGTTGTGTCACACACTGTCCTCATGTGTAAAGCACTGTCACACACCGTCCTACCGTGTACAGCACTGTGTCACACACTGTCCTCCTGTGTATAGTTGTCACATATTGTCCTCCTGTGTATAGTTGTCACATATTGTGCTTGTGTATAGTTGTGTCACACTGTCCTCCTGTGTATAGTTGTGTCACACACTGTCCTCCTGTGTACAGTTGTGTCACTCACTGTCCTCCTGTGTATAGCTGTCACATATTGTCCTCCTGTGTATAGCTGTCACACACTGTCCTCCTGTGTATAGTTATGTCACACACTGTCCTCCTGTGTATAGTTCTCACATATTGTCCTCCTGTGTATAGTTGTCACACACTGTCCTCCTGTGTATAGTTGTGTCACACACTGTCCTCCTGTGTATAGTTGTGTCACACACTGTCCTCCTGTGTATAGTTGTCACATATTGTCCTCCTGTGTATAGTTCTGTCACACATTGTCCTCCTGTGTAGTTATGTCACACAGTCCTCCTGTGTATAGCTGTCACACACTGTCCTCCTGTGTATAGTTGTCACACACTGTCCTCCTGTGTATAGTTATGTCACACACTGTCCTCCTGTATATAGTTCTCACATATTGTCCTCCTGTGTATAGTTGTCACACATTGTCCTCCTGTGTATAGTTATGTCACACTGTCCTCCTGTGTATAGTTGTCACATATTGTCCTCCTGTGTATAGTTGTCACATATTGTCCTCCTGTGTATAGTTGTGTCACACACTGTCCTCCTGTGTATAGTTGTGTCACACTGTCCTCCTGTGTATAGTTGTCACACACTGTCCTCCTGTGTATAGTTGTCACATATTGTCCTCCTGTGTATAGTTCTGTCACACATTGTCCTCCTGTGTATAGTTATGTCACACTGTCCTCCTGTGTATAGTTGTCACATATTGTCCTCCTGTGTATAGCTGTCACATATTGTCCTCCTGTGTATAGCTGTCACACACTGTCCTCCTGTGTATAGTTATGTCACACACTGTCCTCCTGTGTATAGTTCTCACATATTGTCCTCCTGTGTATAGTTGTCACACACTGTCCTCCTGTGTATAGTTGTGTCACACACTGTCCTCCTGTGTATAGTTGTGTCACACACTGTCCTCCTGTGTATAGTTGTCACATATTGTCCTCCTGTGTATAGTTCTGTCACATTGTCCTCCTGTGTAGTTATGTCACACAGTCCTCCTGTGTATAGCTGTCACACTGTCCTCCTGTGTATAGTTGTCACACACTGTCCTCCTGTGTATAGTTATGTCACACACTGTCCTCCTGTATATAGTTCTCACATATTGTCCTCCTGTGTATAGTTGTCACACATTGTCCTCCTGTGTATAGTTATGTCACACTGTCCTCCTGTGTATAGTTGTCACATATTGTCCTCCTGTGTATAGTTGTCACATATTGTGCTCCTGTCTATAGTTGTGTCACACACTGTCCTCCTGTGTATAGTTGTGTCACACACTGTCCTCCTGTGAATAGTTGTGTCACACACTGTCCTCCTGTGTACAGTTGTCACATATTGTCCTCCTGTGTATAGTTCTGTCACACATTGTCCTCCTGTGTATAGTTATGTCACACTGTCCTCCTGTGTATAGTTGTCACATATTGTCCTCCTGTGTATAGCTGTCACATATTGTCCTCCTGTGTA